>NW_020693441.1:0-7616 GCF_002925995.2 Terrapene triunguis
TCCAACCCTGATATTCTATGAGTCTAACTGTTTGGCTACGTCTTTGCTATTTCCCTCTATCCCCCTGAAATTTCCCACCATTGCTAACACCAGTCCAACTCCACCACTCGTAGCAATGATGATACCATTAGGATAGCTAGAGCTCCTGTAGGCCCCACAATGTTTAACACCATGATACCTAGCACTGATCAGAGCAGTTCTAAGGGTGCATCTACACTGCAGCTGGGAGGTATAATTTCCAGCTCTACACTTTCTAGTTCTGATTAAGTTAGCACACTAAAAAATAGCATTGTGGCTGTGGCACGAGTGGCAGCTCTGGCTAGCTGCCTGGGTATACTCTTGTCCGAGGTCTGAGATCCTAGGTATGTACTTGGGTAGCTAGCCTGTGCCGCTGTGGCAACATTGCTATTTTTAGCAAGTTAGCTTGACGGAACTAGCGCATATATGTCTACCCAAGTGGGAATTACACCCCCCAGCTGCAGTGTAGACGTACCCTAAAATATCATGTAGCCTGGCATTAGGGATATGTCTACACTTTGAGCTGGAGGTGTAATTTGCAGCTTAAGGAGACATACCTGCACTAGATCTGATTGAGTGAGTGTGCCAAAAACAGAGTACAGCAGTGGTGGAAAGGACTAGCTGCCCTAAGTATGTGTCTAGCATCTTGAATGTGTATGTACTGAGGGGAGGAGGTGGGGATTTGGGGAAGGAGTTGGAATAGGGGCAGGGAGGGGGCGTAGTTGGGGCAGGGACTTTGGGGAAGGGGTTGGAATGGGAAGAGGTGGGGCGGAGCCTCATGGAAGGGGTGGGGTGAGGGTGGGGGCAAAAGGGGATGGAGTACCCACAGGAAAGAGGGGAAGTTGGCACCTATGACACTAGCTCAATCTTAGCTAGCACAGGTACATCTCCTTGAGCTGGAATTTACATCTCCAGCTCAAAGTGCAGATATACCCTAACACAGTACTTTTGTTTATACTAGTGGCTCATCTTTGCTACGACTGTTAGTTACAACAGTGGGATTTTTTTTTTCTGACCAAAAATATTGCTCTCCCAGCAACATAGCACTGTCCACACTGGCGCTTCTGTCAGTGCAACTTACGTTGCTCAGCATTGGGGTTTTTTTCACACCCCTGAGTGACATAAGTTATACTGACAAAAGTAGTAGTGTGGACATAGCCAATCAGTGTCAGGGCTGTCTTCACAGGAGCTGGAAGTATAATTTCCAGTTTAGGTAGACATACCTTTGTTAGCTCCAGTGGAGGTAGTGCACTAAAAATAGAAGTGTGGTTGTGGCAGCATGAGTTGCAGGATGGGCTAGCTACCCTGAATATAATCCCGTCTGAAACCCTAAGTATGTACCCGAGGTTGCTACATGTCTATTTTTAGTGTGCTAACTTGATCAGAGCCAATGAAGGTGTGTCCTTTTGACCTGGAAATTACACTGCCAGCTCCACTGTGAACATACCCTCATAGAGAAACTAGGCACAATGTGCATTCATTCTCTCTGCTTTTTGATGTTTTTTCTTTTGTAAAATTGTGTGGTGGTGGCGTTCCAAAATGTTTGGCAAACCAATTTCTAACTGCTACATTATTTTTACTCTTTAGATCTCTCAGGTTTTTAGCTATTCATCTACATTATATCAAGAAAAATATTGTGTTAGCTTTTTTAACATAAATATAGAATTATTAGTCTCTCAGTGTTGCTGGGTAGTCTGTTCTGTTTGCTGTCTCAGATTACCCTGGTTACTTTCTTTCTTCTTAAATTTTGATAACCAAAACTAGACACCACACTTTAAAATCATGTCTATGGGGTCTGTATCTCTCTTGCTTTGTAATTAATTCCTCTGTTTATACATCCAGTTATCATGTTTGCATGTAAGCTGCAAGAAAAGCACAGCACTCCCGCTTTTCTTAGGGTATGTCTACACTACGGGATTAATCCGAATTTAGATAATTCGAATTTGGGAAACAGGTTGTATAAATTCGATTGTGCGCAGCCACACTAAGCACATTAATTCGGTTTTTAACCACATTAATTCGGTGGTGTGCGGCCACACTACCCCATTAATTTAACCACATTAATTCGGTGGTGTGCGGCCACACTAACCCTAATTCGAATTAACAAAATCGATTTTGGCGCTACTCCGCTCGTCGAGGTGGAGTACAGAAATCGATTTTAAGTGCCCTTTAATTCGAATTAACTGGCTCTGTAGTGTGGACGGGTGAAGGGTTAATTCGGATTAACGCAGCTAAATCCGAATTAAAGTCGTAGTGTAGACCAGGCCTTACATGCTGTTCTTCAGATATTTCTTTGCTAGCTTCCTCTAGCTCTATTTAATTGAGAAAGTAAACATTATTCTCTACACTTGGAAAGCCTTATTCTATGCACATTTCTAAGTTCTTCTTTGAGTGATATCCTTATGGGTGCTCCACTGTAGGTGCAGCAGCACTGCCTACGCCAGATCTTCTTCATCAGTGCCTGTTAGACAGCACATGCGCACCTTTCCATTCTCGAGCTGAGTGGGACATATATATAGCCGTGTGCGGTCCAACTGCTCCCCCCCCCCCCCCCAGTTCCTTCTCTACCACCTTTTGGTCTGGGACGGAATCCACAGCAGAGCCTGCTTCTCCTTTTTCCCCTCATTAGAATAGTGCTTACCTTTCAGTTTTAGTGTAGTTTAGTTCTTCTTCTTCTTTCCTCTATCAAAGGAATGTTTTTTTGTTTTTGCTTTACCTTTATCATTACATCATAGATTAGGTTTTTGTTTCCCTGCATCCCACAAAAGTGTTCCCACTGTCATGACCTGACTGCCAGGGCCTGAAAAGACCAGAACATTCGTTTATGACTTCTCCTCATGGAGAAATCACTACGTCCAGCATCGGACCTGGGCCCGGACTCTTCCCCCTATGCGGCTTTCATGCTCTGCCAGGTCATCCACCAATCCTTATTTCCCATGTTCCTCTAATAGAAAGTTGTCTCTTTCTCACTCTGATGAGAAGAAATGGGCTCCTTCCTCACACTCTGAGGCAAAGCCTGCCAGAACACCCTTCTCTGTAAGGTCAGTCACTTCAACATCATCTGACAGGGGACATAGCTCCAGGGCCTGTCTTAGTACCTCCAGGACTGGCATGAAACAATGGTCTTAGGTCTGTAACCGGGCAGAACTGCAGCCCTCGGCACCGTCTCTCGGCTCTGGAGACCGAGGCAGACTGACTTTGGGAGCTACGGCACCAACAAAACCATGGCACCGGTGTCCTTTTCGGTACTGCCAAGCAGTAGGCACTGCTGAAGCCTTTGGTACAGAGCAAATCCTCAGCATCACCGAAACTGCCGGAACTGACCAAGTCCTCAGCACTGACCAAGTCTTCAGCTCCACCTGCGGGCTGTTCAAGAGAATGCACCTCTCCCTAAGCACCAAGTCATGCACTGGTACGGATGATGCTCCTACCTCCTCTCCAGAAATTCAGATACCCTAAAGATCTGCTTGTATCTGACATGACTGAGTCACCTCTGCTCACACACAACCTCCCCCCACTTCCACCCTTCTCTCTGGACTCCTAACATTCCTCCCTCCTCACCCTCACCCCCCCACCGAGGATGGCACCTCTTCCCCAGTGATGAGGAAGAGTGCTCCATCCTGCTCTCTTATTCGAGACAGGCTCTAATGACTTCATCTACACATCTAGACCACAATCCTGGTATGGACCACTGTGGATGCAACCACATGTTCCACTCCCTCCACATTGGCCATATTGGCACCCTTGGGCCATGTACATGGTGCAATTCGGGAAGCCTCCCATGGAGCAAAGCCAGAGACCTACACTTTTCCCTTCTCCATCGGTCTCTCGCCCACCAGAGACTGAACCTCCCCCGGTACTGGGTGAGGCGGAAGAACAGGAGGAGGAAGCTTCACCAACACTACATTTTTCTTCTTCTTCCCCTGATTGCCTCATCATGCCCCCACCTCCTGCTGCTGATGACTGCAGGCACTTTCAAGAATTATTCCACAGGATTGCTGACTCCCTCCAGATTCCTTTGGAGGAAGTGAAAATCAGTAGCATAAATTGCTCGATATCCTGCACCCATCTTCTTCCTCCAAAATTGCCGTATCAACGAGGCTTTTCTCAATCCCACGAAAGTGCTCCGACAGACCCCAGTGTCCATCCTTCCGACCTGCAAACGGGCAGACAAAAATGTGGAATTTCTTTTCTCGCATCACACCCCAAATTCTATAGTAATTAATGCGGTGCGAGAGAGAGGATGACAATATCAATCTCGATCTTCCCATCAGGACAGAGACTAGAAAGGCTTAGCTTTATTTGGACACAAGACTTATTCATCTGCCATATTCCAATTTCGAATATCTAATTACGAGGCTTTTATGCTCAAGTACAACTACCTCAACTACTCCAAAATAGAGGAATCCTGCCATAACCTTCCTGAGACATAAAACAATTCCAGGCGCTTATATCTGGCCCATACAGCCCAACAAGCCTCATTAGACTCTGCGGATACTGCAGCCTGCTCCATTGCAACTGCTATATTCATGAGGCGTGTGTCATGGCTGCACCTCTCAGCCTTTCCTAAGGTGCTACAAACCACAGTTGAAAACTTACCCTGTGAAGGTCCCAAACTATTTGTGGAGCGTAGGGATGATTCCCTACACTCCCTTAAAGACTCCTGAGTTAATGTCTGCTCCCTCTGCATTTACACACCAGCACCAAAGAGACTCCTGCTCCTGACCACCGCAGTACACTCCTCAGCGGCACTATGACTCTCAGCGCCAACAAAAGCCCCATACAAAACATAGGCTACTCTTTAAGGAGCTACCTCTCATGAACCTCCAGCCAACCAAAAATTTTGAAGGTGTGGTCAAGGCCCCAAGAAGCCTCCCCTGTTCCAGTCCTACCAGCCATCTTCCACATCCCACCAGTTTGGTGACCAATTAGCTCCATTCTTTCCATCATGGAGACTAATTACCTTGGACAAGTGGGTTCTAGAGATCATCAGGGAAGGATACCCTATCCCTTTCCTATCTATTGTGCTCCGCCACACTCCTTCCCTGTCCCTCTTCAGGGACCCCTCTCATGAACCTATTCTACGAGAAGATTGAGCAGGAGATTCTCCCATGATCACAAGTGGGAACTGGATACTTGAATCCTTTAGCTTATCTTAAACTACTGGGGATTCTCCAATATAGATCTTTTTGCCACACCACAAAATGCCTGATGCCCTCAATTCTGCTCGAGAGCGGGACTGGGAGATGGATTTATGGGAGACGCATTTCTCATCACATGGGTTGCACTACTGCTCTGTGACTTCCCTCTCTTCTCCCTTCTGTTTTGAGTACTCCACAAGGTTCAGAGGGACTAAGCCAATATCATCCTTATAGCTCCAACATGGCCATGACAGATCTCATATACTTACCTCCTTTGCATGATGGTATGCTGACCAATCTCTCTCCATCCAACTCCGTGACTCCTTTCATAGGATGGGGTTGCATCCTCCATCCCAATCCACAGATTCTCCACCTCAAAGCCTGGCTCCTCTGTGGTTCTGGGATTCGGAAATAACCTGCTCAGACACTGTTAAACAGATACTCTTGAATAGCAGGCACAACACAACTAGACGCGCTTATCTTCACAAATGGATTAGGGTCCAATGCTGGTGCGCCTCTCATCAGGTTGATGCAATAAGCACTCCACTGCCACTTAGCCTGGACTATATTTTAGACTTTAAACAATCAGGATTATCCATCAGCTCTATTCATGTGCATTTGGGAGCTATCACCACTTTTCACTGCCATCTTCACACACCCACTCATGAAACGTTTCCTGAATGGTTTCCAAAATCTTTATCCTCACGCATGAGATCTGACCCTGGCCTCGTCCTGTGCTCTCTTACTAGACCGCCATTTGAACTGATGGCAACATGTTCCTACATTCACTTATCAATGAAAATGGCCTTTCTTGTCACTATCACCTCTGCCTGATGGGTCAGTGAAATTGGGGTCCTTATGGCATATCCCCCATACACACTTTTTCATAAAGACAAAGTTACGGTCCATCCACATCCCAAATTTTTGCCTAAGGTTCCATCATCTTTCCATCTTAATCAACCTACCCACCTTCCTTGCTTCTTCCCAAAGCCTCAGAGCAGCCAACAGGAGGCAGCACTGCACACCTTGGACGTCAGGCAAGCATTAGTCTTCTGTATGGACAGAACTAAACCTTTTAGAAAATCACCACATTTGTTCCTTTCAACAACTGAAAGATCCAAAGTCTCAGCCATCTCTAAACAATCCATGTCCAACTGGATCTCGCAGTATATACATCTGTCCTAACAACTACACAATTGGCAACCTCCTACTGCAGTTAGATCACGTTCCACCTGCTCGCTTTCCACCTCCAATGCTTTTCTTAATAATGTCCTCATTGATGACCTTTGCAAAATGGCCACATGGGCATCACAAGACACTGGCCCATCACTGTGATGGATTCCCCCTGCGGTGCCACCTGGAACTGGGGTACCACTGAGCCCTTTGACTCACCAGCCTGGTCTCCCTCTCACATTGTGCTGCGGTGACCAGCTGCAGACCTGCTCCCGGTCCTACACTTTGACCAGCATATACACAGGCAGGGACACACCCGGCTGCGGTTACATGCAGGCTGACCAGCCACTGCATAAACCAACAATAGAGGCTACAGCCAAAATAACCACCAGCTTCCCAGCCTAGGACCCCAGAGCTGTACTGACCTGTCCTTGTCAAAACCCTGATCAGTATGAATTTATTGTCCAGTTTGCCTCCCCCTCAATGTGGAGATGAAATGCAACAGCCTTTGCCCTTGAGTTAAGATTTCCAAGCACTTAATTCAAACTCACTGGTTTAGATAAAGCAGAAACAAGTTTATTAACTACAAAAGAGATTTTTTTTTAAGTGATTATAAGGGATAGCAAACAGATCAAAGCAGATTACCTAGCAAATAAACAAAAAGACGAACTAGGCTTAATATACTAGATAGATTGGATATGAATTAGCAGTTTGTCACCCTGATTGGTGATACAAGCAGGCTTGCAGATTCTTAAGGGACAAGCTGCAGTTGCTTTGCAACTTGGGATCACCAGGTTTCAATACACAGGCTAGAAACCCCTTTAGCCTGAGTTCAGCACTTCCCCCAGTTCAGTCTTTGTTCCTTAGGTGTTTCCAGGAATTCTCTTGTGTGGGGAGTGAAAAACAGCCAATAATGTCACTCCCTGCCTTATATAGCTTTAGCATATGGTGGGAACCCTTTGTTCCAAACTCAGTTCTCAGACCAGCCTGTGGAAAAACACAGGCCCCCAAAATGGAGTTCAGAGTCATGTTGGGCTGGTCACATGCCCTTGCACAGTCATAGCAGCCATTGCTTACAGGCTGGCTGAAACATCCACAGGAAGGCTCACCAGGTGGGGGATAAGCTTCTCATAAGGCTATTGTTTTCCATAATGGCCCATTACCCTGAATGGGTCCTTCACTACCAGCTATTTAGACTGGAAGCATTTTGCCTAGTGGGTGTCACCCAGGTGTGACTACATAGATTCATAGATTCATAGATTCTAGGACTGGAAGGGACCTCGA
>NW_020693442.1:0-4843 GCF_002925995.2 Terrapene triunguis
TTTCACAGTGGTAGGAAATTTTGAGGGTGGGTCAGACAATGGGGGGGGTGTCAGATAATGATTATTTAATGACGATGGATGTTGAGACTCAAAAAGTTAAAGCTTAATAACTGTTAAAACCCAAATTGTCAACATCACATCAAAATACAAAAAGTAAATATCCTTAAATTAACCTCTAATAATTTCTCAACAGCATTTTTTCTTACTTTGCCTATCTGTACATTTTTATTATTGTTAATGGAAATATTTTTTCATCGGTGTGTGTGTATATGGTGAAATCGATGTTTATTGACATTTACCAATAAAAATATAATCCTTCCATATCTAAGCATAGATTATTCATAAATCTTGTTTGGAATAATTTTGAAAATCATAGTCTTATGATGGCTTCAGAGTGGTATCAGCAAAAACAATGAGTAGTCCGTGTGGCACCTTAGAGACTAACACATTTATTTGGGCATAAGCTTTCGTGGGCTAGAACCTACTTCATCAGCTGCATGGAGTGGAAAATATAGTAGCAGGTATAAATACACAGCACATGAAAAGATGGGAGTAGCCTTACGAAGTGGGAGATCACTCTAACGAGACAATTCAATCAATAGTAGGATACCAAGAGAGGAAAAATCACTTTTGTAGTGATAATGAGAGTGGCCCATTTCAAACAGTTGACAAGAAGGTGTGAGTAACAGTAGGGGAAAATTAGTATGGGGGAAATTAGGTTTTGTAATGACCCAACCACTCCCAGTATTTATTCAGGCCTAATTTGATGGTGTTCAGTTTGCAAATTAATTCCAGTTCTGCAGTTTCTCATTGGAGTTTGTTTTTGAAGTTTTTTTGTTGAAGAATTGCCACTTTTAGGTCTATTACTGAGTGATCAGGGAGACTGAAGTTTCTCCTACTGGTTTTTGAATGTTATAATTCCTGATGTCAGATTTGTGTCCATTTATTCTTTTGCATAGAGACTGTCCGGTTTGGCCAATGTACATGGCAGAGGGACATTGCTGGCACATGATGGCATATATTACATTGGTAGATGTGCAGGTGAACGAGCCCCTGATGGTGCTGCTGATGTGGTTAGGTCCTATGATGGTGTCCCTTGAATAAATATGTGGACAGAGTTGGCACCAGGGTTTGTTCCTGGGTTAGTGTTTTTGTTGTGTGGTGTGTAGTTGCTGGTGAGTATTTGCTTCAGGTTTGGGGGCTCTCTGTAAGCGAGGACTGGCCTATCACCCAAGGTCTGTGAAAGTGAGGGATCATCCTTCAGGAAAGGTTGTAGATCCTTGATGATGCATCGGAGAGGTTTTAGTTGGGGTCAGAAGGTGACGGCTAGTGATGTTCTGTTACTTTCTTTGTTGGGCCTGTCTTGTCGTAGGTGACTTCTGGGTATCCTTGTGGCTTTGTCAATCTGTTTCTTAACTTCACCAGGTGGGTATTGTAGTTTTAAGTACACTTGATAGAGATCCTGTAGGTGTTTGTCTCTGTCTGAGGGATTGGAGCAAATGTGGGTGTATCTTAGAGCTTGGCTATAGACAATGGATCGTGTGATGTGGTCTGTATGAAAGCTGGAGGCATGCAGGTAAGTATAGCAGTCAGTAGGTTTCCAATATAGGGTGGTGTTTATGTGACCATTGCTTATTAGCACTGTAGTGTCTAGGAAGTGGACCTCTTGTGTGGACTGGTCCAGGCTGAGGTTGATGGTCTTATGTTGGGACAGCTAACAGAGAGAAAACAAAGTGAAATATATTGAATAAATAATTCAGTACAGCATTCCTACCTCTCCTTTTCTTCTGGGATTAGCCAGAGGACCAGAGAAAGGGATCACCCAGATTTTACTTCTCTAATTCATGATAGCTCCATTTTGTTTCAACCTAACCAAATAGTGTAGGGTTATTCATATTTTTTTCAAAGTCATAAGCCTACTGACAGCTTTTCTCAGGGCTTCTTTTACCTCTCTGTTTCTCAGACTGTATATGAGGGGATTGATCAGTGGAGTCATGACCGTGTAGAAAACAGAGATCTCTTTGTTTAGGTCTCTAAGGATGTTGATTCTTGGTAACATATATGCAATAGTTAGAGTCCCGTAGAAGACTGTCACCACAATGAGGTGAGAGGAGCAGGTGGAAAATGCTTTTTTCCTGCTGGTAGTGGAAGGGATTCTCACGATGTTGGAGATAATAAAAACATAGGATGTCACAGTCAGTAGAAATGGAGGTAGGGTGAATATAAAAGCCAGGACTGAAGCCACAAGTTTCATTGTGTAGGTGTCACTGCAGGAAAGGTCTATCACTGGGGTGTAGTCGCAAAAGAAATGGTCAATTTTGTTGGGGCTGCAGAAAGTTAACTGCATGATCAAGAAGAGTAATAAGGAAGTAGCTAGCAGTCCGATGATGCAGCAGCCAGCTGCTAGTTGGAAGTAAAAACTGCCATTCATAAGGGCTGCATAATGCAATGGTTTACATATTGCCAAATACGATCATAAGACATCACAGATAAGAGACATCATTCTGTACCTACTAAGTAACCAAAGAAAAAAAATTGCACAAGGTATGAAATGGTTCTGTTCCCAGTCAGAAAACTGGCCAGCATCCTGGGCAGGATGGTTGAAGTGTAGTAGGTCTCCAACCAGGACAAGTTCCCCAGGAAGAAATACATTGGGGTGTGAAGGTGCTGATCAGCCACAACAAATGCAACAATGAGGACGTTCCCAACCATGGTCACAATGTAGATCACTAGAAACAGCAGGAAGAGAAGAAAGTGCAGTTCTTGGAGATTCCCAAATCCCAGGAGGATGAATTCTATGATGAACGTTTGATTTCCCTGTTCTGTCTTTTCCATGGGAAGCACCCAAATTAAATAAAACGAATTCTGCAATATAATTGGAAAAATATAAATTAACTGGCAATGCAGTGTCATCAACTGGATTCATCCTTTTCAATCCCCACCTTTCCCAGATGGTTACACACCTAATAAATTGTATTGCCCTAACACATTCTGCAGCCACTAAAGGGAAGTATTGCCATTGATTTTAATGAGAGCAAGTTTTTACACTTAAGGCTTGGAATTTCAGTGCTGGCTAAGGGAGTTAGGTGCCCAGCTCTGTGGAATTTGGGCATCTAATTCCCTTTCTTTCTTGCTTGCTTTCTTGCTTTCTTATATTTATGAAATAATTATTAAGAAGAAGGAGAAATTGATTTGCTTGTTTATTGTTGCTGTTGTTCAAGGTAATAATGATGGGATAATAATCAATGCAGACAATATTAGAATTAATTTCAGTTAATAATTCCAAGGAGTGTTACACATTATGGGCTAATGTCTCCAGGAAAGTGATGGATGCCTTGTGACTTGAGTAATTGGTCAAAGTAGGGAGTGATAGAATCAGGAATAATATCAAGACCTCCTGACACCCATTCCAGTGCCATATCCTAGTCTAAGTAATGAGAAAGAGCTACATGAATAAAAATAAACAAAAACTGTGTTTAGTGAGAGTTAAGGTTACGTCAGAACACACCTCAAACCTTCAAACATGGAAGTTAAGAGAAATGTCTTCTACATTTCTTTCCACCTTCACATTGTCTACAACATTGCCAATAACAGACTCCAGAACCCCACAAGACTTTTGTTTCCATCTCCAACAGATGCCGGAGAGCAGTTCATACCCCAGCTTCCATCTATTTCTCACTCGAGAGCAAAATCTTAACTGCAACCTCAATACAATTAAAGCAGAATAACTTCCCAAATGCATGGATTGTGTGACTGTCAGATGTGCCAATGCTCTGATATGGTCGTACGGTGCAGTCTAGAAAATGAAAAACAAAAAAACAAAAAAAACCCACCTCAGAATCTAGAGATAGAAGAGACTGATTTGATCCAATTCCTTTGGCAGGGTGGGTTTCTTCCCCCCTTTAACTATGGTATGTAACCTATCGCTGAAACAATCTTCTGTACCAGATACATGAAAGATAGCTAATGTCACACTGATTTTTAAAAAGAATGTCAGAAAGCATTTGGCTAAGAGTGATCCAGTTGATATAGTGTACTTGGATTGTCAGAAATCCTTTGACAAGGTTCCTCACCAAAGGCTTTTAAGGAAACTAAGTAGTAATAGGATAACAGGGAAGGTCCTCTCATGGATCAATAAAAGGTTAAAAGACAGGAAACAAAGGGTAGGAATAAATGGTCAATTTTCAGAATGGAGAGAGGTAAATAGCGGGGTCCCCCAAGGATCTGTACTGGGATTTACGCTATTCAACACATTCATAAGAGAGAAAAAAATGGTAAACAGTGAGGTGGCAAAATTTGCAGACTATACAAAATTACTCAAGATAAATAAGTCCAAAGATTACTGTGAAGAATTACAAAGGGATCTCACAAAACTGGGTGACTGGGCAAGAAAATGGAAGATGAAATTCAACATTGATAAAAGCAAAGTAAGGCACATTGGAAAAAGTAATCCCAACTACACATATATAATGATGGGTCTAAATTCGCTGTTACCACTCAAGAAAGAGATTTTGGAATCACAATGGATAGTTCTCTGAAAAATACAGCTCAGTGATCAGCAGTGGCCAAAAAGGCTAACAGAATGTTAGGACCTATTAGGAAAGAGATAGAATTAGACAGAAAATATCATAATGCCATTTTATAAACTCATGATACGCCCACACCTTGAATACTGTGTCCAGTTCTGGTCAACCCATCTCAAAAAAGGATATGTTACAATTGGAAAAGGTTAAGAGAAGGGAAACAAAGATGATCAAGTGTATGGAACAGCTTCCATATGAGGAGAGACTAAAAAGATTAGGGCTGTTCAGCTTAGAAAAGAGACAACAAAAGGGGGACAGGA
>NW_020693443.1:0-8012 GCF_002925995.2 Terrapene triunguis
TGAGAGCATCTCCAGTCCAGTCTCTGCACTGCATGGTTCCGAGTCCAGTTCCCAGCCCGCGTCCAGGCACTTCTGCAGGGTGGTCTGCATTTACACGCAGGGCAGTGAAACGGGGGCTGCCCGGTCCATGCCACTGGGAGCTGAGCTGTGAGGCATATCCCTGCTGGCGCTGCTCCTGGCTAGCCAGTGCCCGGCTGGCAGATGGACCCTCCTTGCTTTGCGCTCTGCCCCTCTGTCCATTTCTTAGGAGGCTCTTCGGAGCCGGCAGACACCACTTAACCAGCCGGGAAATGGGTTTGTGCCCCCTCCGCCCCCCCGGAATGTGTTTAAATCGTGCTCTTCATTTTCCACCCCTTCCCCCTTCTGGTGTCCGAGGAGCAGGGGATGTGGGAGCCTGGGGTGGGGTGGGGGTCTCACTTTGCAAGTATTAACCCTTTCTGTGCCGGTGCTGGCGGTTACCCGCTACACCGAAGGTGGTGTCAGATGTATGGGCAGGACTGAGTGTCTTCCACATGCCCTGCTGGGCTAATCAGAGGCCTTGGCTATGGCCCTCCCCCGCCATCCCTGGTTGTCTGTGGCGCTGGGCTGGGCAGGCCTGGGAGAGCGCTGCCTATTGTCCCGCCACAAGGGGGCGCTCACCGTCAAACCCAGCGGGGACATGGGGCAGCAGCAGCAGCGCATGCTCAGGAGCCCTGCAGGAAAGCAGGCGCTGAAGACGGAGGGCTGGGATGCGATCAGCTCAGCTCTCCCGCCCCTCGCTGCTGGTGAGACGCCCCGGAGCCCTCGTCTGAAACGAGGGGGAACAGGGACTCGCGGAGCGCTGCAAAGAGGAGAACGCTGCAGGCGAAGGCTCTCGGTGCCCCTGCCAGCGGGCAGCGGACGGGGGCGGAGCGTGCTGCTGTGGGAGGGGGAGAGGGCGCCCGTCCGATCCTTCCTTCCTGCTGGGGTCGCCCCGTCCAGCAGGAATCCGCCCGCGTATTTCCGCGCTCAGCCCCAAGGTGCAGATGCTGCGCTCTGAACCGAGCTAGGAACTGCTGCTGCCGGAGGTTGTTAGACTCCGGCTCACCCTCCCCTCGCTGCATGGCTTCTGGGGGGCTCCACGTGTCCGCGAAGGCAGCACTGACTGCCCCACGCAGGAAGCCGTGGCTCTGTGGGGCGGCGGGCCTGCTTCTCTTAGGCACCGACTGGGTAGGTCCTGTTGCTGGCACTGGACCGAGAGGCGATGGTCGCTGAGCTGGCTCGGTGCAGAGCGCCGTGAGTGCCCTGATGCCAGGTGGCAGTAAGATTTCGCTATGGGCATTCCTAGAGAAATGCTCCCAGCTCCTGGACCCAACGCCTCCATTGCTAGTGGACCAGGCTTCCTCCGGTGCATGGATACCACAAGGCCCCTCTGAGCGGGGCGTCCTGCCTGCCCCATGTCCTGTTAGCCATGGATCTTTGTCTCCAGCAGCGACTGTCTGCGCATCCCGTCCTGAGGTCCTGTTTGAAAACACAAAGCTGCCCCCCGTGAGTCCTCGGCTGTGTGTCCCCGTTCCGCCCGTGGCGCCCTCTGCCCGCCCGGGGGGCCTCATGTGACCTATTCCTGGAGTTCATTCTTTTAGACACAAATGTTTACAAAATAAAGGTGATTTCAAACTGGTGAGGGGGCTGCCTCGTTCCTGACGCTTCTCTCTGGGATCTCGCCTCCTGGAGACGGGGCCCTGAGCGGCGGAATGGGACAGCAGTGAGTTTGAGGGTCTGGCTCTGGTGGGCGCACGGATGGCCAGTTATTGCTGCTGTCTCTCGCTGGCGCCACCTGCTCTCGGGCTGGGTGGGCAATGCAGGCCTGCTATGCACGTCTCTCCTGGCCCTGGGGGGCCCTGGAGCACAGCAGCTGACCTGTGAAGCGGTGCAGTGAGCTGTTCCTTGCCAGCCTGTGCCCAGCTGGCAGATGGACAGGGAGGGCGGGGGGACGGAGCTGCCATGGTTCTGCAGTAGCTGGGAGCTGTCTGTTCTTACTGGGCAGATTCGCCCAGCAGGGCAGCGCAGGGGGTCGGGAACACTGACGGGAGTCTGGCCTGGAGACACCCGTCTTATGAGATGTTCTGCAAGTGCAGGCTAAGAACCTTTCCCCCACCGCCTGGGCAAAGCAAGGACTTGGATGCTACAGACGGTGACCACAGCCCTGGCACTGTTCTGTGTCGGCACTGGCCTGGGGCAGCTGTCCATGGGCACTAGCAGCAGCCAGCAAAAGCTAAAGCCGGACGTCAAACCCTCGTCAGCCCGGGCTCTGGTTTCTCCGCTGCCCCAGGGGCGGCTCTGGTTCCAGGCAGCTGCACAAGGGCCCGGTGGGCCGGCAAGCGGATCCCGCTGTCAGTAATTCCAGCTGCTTTTGCCTGGGGCGGGAGGGGCTGAGCCACCTGGGGGGGGTTCCCTTTTGGGGGGGCAGGGCAGGCACCCCAGGGTGTTCCCGTTCCTCGAGGGTGGGGTGTCAGATGGGCTGAGTGCCCGCCGAGGGGCAGTCGCTTGCGCTGAAACTGAGGCCTGAGCTGGATTTTGGCTCCCAAGCAATCCTTGAACCTGGGTCTCCGACAGCGTGTATGTGAGAGCGCCTGGGAGCCGGGCGGAGGCACCACTTGCAGCTGCTGCAGCAGGGTTTGTGGTTCCCCAGCACCGGAGGCGACAGCGGGGCAGAGCTCCGGGCGCTGGGGCACTGGCCCCCTGAGAGCAGATGCACTGATGTCCACTTGCAGGAAATGAGCCGAGCTCCTTGTACACCTGCCTGGGCACACGGTCAGAGCCCTGGGCACCCACAGGGGCGGCCGGCAGGCACCTTGGCTCACCCAGCTGCCTTCCCCGACTGGCCGTGAGCTGCAGCTCCCCCCAGCAGCCCTGGCCCAGTCTAGTCTGGCTAGAAAACTCCTTTGCTGGACCATCTGCCTTGGCGACAGGAGCAGAGCCCGCTCCTGGCAGTGTGTGTGGGGGGGGGGGGGGCTGGGACCACGGGAGCCTCCCACAGGGGTGTTGTCACCCGTGGCAGCAGAGGCTGAGGCAGGAAGCCAGCCTGGCATGACAGCACTGGGGCAGGTGAGGAGCTGGGGTGATGGAGGGAGCTGGGCCAGGCCCAGCCAGTCCCTGACCACACACCGGCTCAGCATTTCTCTCAAGCTGCTGGCTCCGGCTGCAGAATCTCAGCTTGTTTGTTTAAAGTCGGGCTCCAGCTGAAGTGGCTGCAAGAAAAACCTTCATCCTCTCCTCAGCCCTGCAGGTTGGAGAGATCTGAGCTGTCCCATCTATCTCCCGTGGGGGGTGAACTTCACCCACCCAGTGCTGGGAGGATTGTGAATGTCTCTCCCATTCACTGGTTAGTTGCTCAGAGTGAGGCTGAGCTCTCCCCTGACATCCAGCAACCCCGGCGGGGATTTGCATAGACACACCCACTCCGCCTAGGTGGTCAGCGGGCAGAGCTGCGTTAGGAAGTAATCAATGTTGGCTGGTTTGGGGTTATAAATCACGTTATTGAGCCCAGGGATAACAAAATGTGGTTGTCCTTAGTGTCTGAGTAAAGGACAGCAGAACTGTGCCTAGCATCACCTGAGTGGGGTGGGGGGAGGGTGTCACCCTCAGCTGAACCTCGCTCGCAAAGCCAGCAATAGGGATGCCAAGTACCACTGAAAATGAGTGCGTGGGCTGTGGTGTTTCTACTTGGCTGTTTGCATTCTGGATTGAGCTTTATGGTGCATCTACAGGACTGGTAAATACCTGGGGCTGGCCTGTGACGGATGGCTCAGGCTAAGGGGGTGTTTAATTGACGTGTAGAGCTGATGGCTGGAGAGCTTGCTGCTTTGTGAGGTCCCAGAGCCCGGACCCCACCCCAAGCCTGAATGCTTCACTGCACCCCCTTAGCCTGAGCCCTGTGAGCCTGAGTCAACTGGCACAAACCCGCCCCAGCTGTTCCACTGTAGTGTAGACATAGCCCGAGCTGCAATTTGACCCTCCCCTTTCCAGTGCTTAAAGACAGAGCTGATTGGACTCGAGTGAGTCCTTGTTTCTGTGCAGTGATGGGTAGAGCTGAAATCCCTGATGAGTAAGTGTAGGGGCTCTGGCTTAGTCATGGTGTGGGGGCGGCGTTGCAGTGAAAGGCGACGAAAGGGCAGCAGCGCAGAGATTCCTAGCTAGCCAGTGAAATCACCGAGAGCTGGGGGATCTCGGAACACGACATTGTGGAAGTAGCAGTGAGCAGCAAGTGTCAACAGTGGCAGGGCTGACCGCGGCCAGTTGCAGAGGGGGCGGTAGCAGTGAGGGGGGTGTTGCTTGGGGTGCATGGGGTGACGCAGAGTTAGAAGGGAGCGGTGTGTTAAAGGGACGTTTGTTTGGACTTTCACACCAGGAGGTGGGAAACTGAGGCAAAGGCCCCGGTTAAGTTTGCCCAGATCAAAGGGTGGGATTTGAGCCAGTTCTGTTTTGTATTGTGAAGAGGAACTGACCCTGTCCTGTTGCTGCCAACACCACCTGGCAGAAGGGTTATATGCCCTCCCCAGTCAGCTGAGCATGGCCCTGTTCCAGCCCCACAGGGAGAGCCCCGAGAAAACCTGCTCATGTTTTGATCAGCTGCATTGGCTAATGGGAGCTGGCTCAGTGGGTGAGTGGCTCTGGGAAGGGCCCCCAGCTCTTTTCCCTCCATCTGAGCCCTGGAGCTAGAAGAGGTCGGATGCGTGGACACTTGATGAGGGGCTGAGGAGAGGGGCGTGGAGAGGAGCATGCCAGGGGGCCGTGCCCCGCTCCCATGCTGTCTAGTCTCATCTAATCTCTACCTACTGCCATGAGGCCGTGCCATCTGCGCACTGCTGGGCCAGGGGCAGCAAGGGGGCTGCATGAAGCCCGCAGTAGCTGGGCTGAGTGCCCAGTAATGGCCCCACAGTGGGATGGCCGGGCTCTCTGCGACTGGGCCGCACTGCTGGAGGAGTCCCGAAGAAGCTAGGAAGTGGGGGGGGCCCTGTTATAAACAATTGCATCCTGCCCCATTTACCATAAATACCCCCACTACTGTTCCAGGAGCACATCGATACTGGGACTGGGGCCGTGCACAGACACCCAGTGAGAGACGGGCCCTGCCCCTAAGACCTCACAGCCTCCATAGACAGTGGGTGGAGGGGAAACTGAGGCCTGGAGGTGGCAGGACCCAGCTGTCTAGCGTTGCAAGGCCCTGCCTTGCCCTGCCCCCACCAATTTCCTACCCAGCTATTTCCTATGACCTGCAGCCGGCAGCTAACGGATCCAGTGTGGGCAGGAGCCTGCTCAGGTGCCCCTGAGAGCCGCTGCCTTGGAAACTCCTCAAGGGCCGGGGGCTGTGCCTGCCGGGTACTGTTCCCAGGGCGGTGAGACGCCAGCCTCAGAACCTGCTGTGGGCGCCGAGCCCAGCCAGCCTGGATGGAGGGAAACACACACACACCCGAGTGGGGCTCTGGCAAGGATGGGGCCACCCCCACCCCCGCCCCCGAGAGGATTATTAACAAAAGAGGGGTGGGGGTGGGGCTCCGTTTACCGCGAGGAGGCAGCGCGGTGAGTCGCTAGAACATGGCCCGGGCCCCAGGAGCCCTGGGTTCTAGCCCCAGCCCTGTCACTGGCCTGCTGGGGAAGGCCCCGCCTCAGGCCTTGGTTTCCCCCTGGGGGTAATGGTACTGCCCTGCTTCGAGAGCGACAGATGAAAAGCGTTCCATGTGCTCGTTTGATTTGCTCCCTGCTATAGACCAGGAACATACAGTCTGTTCTCCCCGGCGGGCTCTGCCTCGCCCAGCGAGAGTGCGCACAGCTCAATGGAAAGCGTGCATATGCGCTCCGACTTCCTTTCTCCCCTGTGTCCACTGGAATCAAATTGTCCCGGGCGAAATTTAAAGCTAACCCCTCTACCCTGTCTGAGTGGAGCCCCCCCCTTCTCACCGGCTGGGCGTTGGGCAGCTCATTGCACGAACACCAGCTGAGTTTCCAGTGTGCGGCCCATGCAGCAGCCCTCATCTGTTATCTAAGGCCCTCTGAATACCTCATCCAGATGCAAGCCTGGCACAAGCCCCATCTATCCACTACCTTGCCAGGCCCCTGTTCACACAGTATCTGAGTGCGTCACCCTCAGTCACAGAATTACCCTTGTGCCCCCTGGGAGGTGGGGAAGGAGCAGCCCCATTTCACGAGAGAGGCACCAGGTGGATTAAGTGACTTAGCCAAGGTCACCCAGTAGGTCAGCGGCACAGTCGGGCCTAGAACGCAGGTGTCCTGAGGCCCAGGCCAGCTTTCCTTCCTCCCCGAGGCCTTTGCAGGTCACCCCCTGCCTGGCCTGGTCTGAGACCAGGAAGGTGCAAACCAAACTCAAAGTGCCTTTTCTCTTTCCCTTGCCCGTGTCTGTTAGCGTTGGGCAGGCAGTGAACCAGCGAGCCAGGGCAGATCTGTAGGGAAACGCCACAGGCAGCGGAGCTTGGCTGTTGTGCCCTCGATTGGGCGTTACCAGCAAAGCCAAGCCCTGGGAAGAGGGAAATTTGGGCATTGGTGCCAGCGGTGCGGGAGATTCCTGGAGTCCCCAGCGGTGTTGTGCAGAGCAGGTGAACATTCTCCTCCAAGGCAGCAGCGTGGGGCCAGGCAGGGAACCCGAGACCCAGCCCCCAGTCTGACATCTTTTAAACGCATTTTTAAAAGTTGGTTTATATATTTTTATATTACAATAGGGTTTAGTTATTTTGTTATAATATAACATTAAATTAAAAATACCAATAAACCAAATTCTGAAGCACAGTCATTTCAAAATGAAAAAGTGAAAGGTTCCATTCTGAGAAAGTCAAAACACTTTGTCAATTCTCTTCTATACACGTCATTGAAATCGACGTTACCGCAGAATGTTTTCATTTAGTCAGATTCACTTTTTCTGATGGAAAACCCTTGTCAGAAAATTTTCCACGTACTCAGATAGAAGGAAAAAGAAAAGGAAACAAAAATGTTGGCTTGTTATGTTTTAAATCTCATGAAGTTTTAAAGAAATCTCCTAATTTTTGAACACTTGTGGCTAGGGATGCTGAAACGGGCCTGTCTCTCCCTGTGTGTCTGTGCAGTGCCCAGCCCAATGGGGTCCTGATCTCAGCCGGGGCAGGATCTGTCTCCTGCTCTGTGTCTGGGCAGTGCCTGGCACAACCGGGCCCTGATCTCAGCTGGGGCAAGGCCTGTCGCTCACTGTGTGTCTGTGCAGCACCTGGCCCCTGCTCTCAGCTGGGGCAGGATCTGTCTCTTGCTGTGTGTCTGTGCAGCGCCTGGCACAACAGGGCCCTGATCTTGGGATGTCTAGGGGCCAGTGGAAGGCACATACTACCAGTCACTGTCTGATTCTTCCCTCTCAGTTGCATCCCCCAGTGCTAGAGGAGCTAACTGACTTGAATTACTGAGAGCGAGCCGGAGTATCAGGTTGGCCTGAATCTCCTTCCTGCGCGAGCCGGCTTTGCAACGAGACCTGTGCAGGCCTGACCTGCTGCTTTGTTCTGCGTCTGGAAAGAGTTGGCTCACTGACAGGGGCGTGCTCTGATTTCCTTCCAGGCGGTGCCAGGAACGGAGAGACCTTTGGAGCAGCAGATCACGTGGGGCGTGGGGCGTGGGGCGTGGGGCGAGCCTTAAGCCAGCGCCTGCCAGCAGGCAAGGCTCACTGTGCGGCTGCAGCCATGGCTCACATCGCCAAGTCCTTCTATGACCTGAGCGCCACCGACATCCATGGGGAGAAGGTGGATTTCAACAACTTCCGGGGCCGAGTGGTTTTGATTGTGAACGTGGCATCCCTCTGAGGCATGACGGTGCGGGATTACACCCAGCTCAACCAGCTGCAGGCTCAGTACCCGCAGCGGCTGGTCGTGCTGGGCTTCCCTTGCAACCAGTTTGGCTACCAGGTATGTGGCACCTGCATCCCCCCACCCCATGTCCTCTGCCTCACCAAAGAGCCCTGGAGGTTGCAGGCCCTGCAGGATCATCCCCCTCCAGCGTGCTGGGCATGCAGCGGGTGCTGG
>NW_020693444.1:0-4735 GCF_002925995.2 Terrapene triunguis
GTGGGCATTTCCCAAGTACGTACCCACACAGTTGTAATTGTTACATAAACAATATTCCTAACTTCAGATACAGAAATGATACATGCATACAAACTGGATAAACACATTCAGTAAATGTGAACCTTTTCAATGATACCTCACATGACCCATCTTGCATAAAACATATCCCAGTTATGCCATATTCATAACATAATATTTCTATGAAGAATATGGAGTGTAACATCACAGCCTCTTCTTCACGCCCTTATTGTTCAAATATCTTTAGCTTTCTTGAAGAGGACAGACTGAAGAAGGGTCTTGAGCCATCATTAATTTCATCCCCTTCCCTTTATGAAAGGACCTAAATTTCTTTTTAGTACATCAGCCTTGTGATTTTATTGCAAATCTCACAATATCTGATTTCTTACGTGAAATCCCAGCACCTGGAGTCATGTGATGATCTAAGAATCTCAGCTTTTATTTAAAATAGTGGCTATGGGAAAAAGCTTGACACTGTGACATCAGTGTGACTGAAAGGCTCAGAAAGCAGAAGGAAAAGAAAAAGAAACCAACATTTATTATTATTTGTTAAGCCTCATGGTTTTAAGCCAGACTCATGATATGTGGGACCTGACTCACAATTTTTGAAGATTTGATGTTGCCAGTACTAGCCCATTTCTCTCTCTCTCTCCCTCCCTCCCTCCCTCCCCTTCTGATATATATGCCCTTGTTATTCTCTGTAGCCCCTTTCGCTAGCAGCACATAATTTTGCTTTAGTGTTGCCTGTGCTTGTATTTTCCTGTGAGCCTCACCTGAGTTTTGGGGCCCCCACTACAGAAAGGATGTGGACAAATTGGAGAGAGTCCAGCGGAGGGCAACAAAAATTATTAGGGGGCTGGGGCACATGACCCTAACCCTCAGCAAGTTCGCAGGTGACACTAATCTGGGGGGAGAGGTAGATATGCTGGAGGGTAGGGATAGGGTCCAGAGTGACCTAGACAAATTGGAGGACTGGGCCAAAAGAAATCTGATGAGGTTCAACAAGGACAAGTGCAGAGTCCTGCACTTAGGATGGAAGAATCCCATGCACTGCTACTGGCTAAGCGGCACTTCTGCAGAAAAGGACCTGGAGATTACAGTGAATGAGAAGCTGGATATGAGTCAACAGCATGCCCTTGTTGCCAAGAAGGCTAACTGCATACTGGGCTGCATTAGTAGGAGCATTGCCAGCAGATCAAGGGAAGTGATTATTCCCCTCTGTTCGGCACTGGTGAGGCCGCATCTGGAGTATTGCGTCCAATTTTGCCCCCCCCCCCACTCGACTACAGAAAGGATGTGGACAAATTGGAGACAGTCCAGCGGAGGGCAACAAAAATGATTAGGGGGCTGGGGCACATGACTTACGAGTAGAGGCTGAGGGAACTGAAGGAGACCAAAGCCCTGAGGTAAGTGGGGAAATGGGATCCTGGGAGGAAGCACGAGCAGAAGAGCACAAGAGGGGAGGACTCCTGTCTCAGACTGAGAAAGTGGGACAATCAGTGAGTTATCTTAAGTGCCTATACACAAATGCAAGAAGCCTGGGAAACAAGCCGGGAGAACTGGAAGTCCTGGCACAGTCAGGGAACTATGATGCGACTGGAATAACAGAGACTTGGTGGGATAACTCACATGACTGGAGTACTGTCATGGATGGATATAAACTGTTCAGGAAGGACAGGCAGGGCAGAAAAGGTGGGGGAGTTGCGTTGTATGTAAGAGAGGAGTATGACTGCTCAGAGCTCCGGTATGAAACTGCAGAAAAACCTGAGAGTCTCTGGATAAAGTTGAGAAGTGTGAGCAACAAGGGTGATGTCGTGGTCGGAGTCTGCTATAGACCACCAGACCAGAGGGATGAGGTGGACGAGGCTTTCTTCTGGCAACTAGCAGAAGTTGCTAGATCGCAGGCCCTGGTTCTCATGGGAGACTTTAATCATCCTGATATCTGCTGGGAGAGCAATACATGGGTGCACAGACAATCCAGGAAGTTTTTGGAAAGTGTAGGGGACAATTTCCTGGTGCAAGTGCTGGAGAAACCAATTAGGGGCAGAGCTTTTCTTGACCTGCTGCTCACAAACAGGGAAGAATTAGTAGGGGAAGCAAAAGTGGATGGGAACCTGGGAGGCAGTGACCATGAGATGGTCGAGTTCAGGATCCTGACTCAAGGAAGAAATGAGAGCAGCAGAATATGGATCCTGGACTTCAGAAAAGCAGACTTTGACTCCCTCAGGGAACTGATGGGCAGGATCGCCTGGGAGAATAACATGAGGGGGAAAGGAGTCCAGGAGAGCTGGCTGTATTTTAAAGAATCCTTATTGCGGTTGCAGGAACAAACCATCCCGATATGTAGAAATAACAGTAAATATGGCAGGTGACCAGCTTGGCTAAACAGTGAAATCCTTGCTGATCTTAAACGCAAAAAAGAAGCTTACAAGAAGTGGAAGATTGGACAAATGACCAGGGAGGAGTATAAAAATATTGCTCAGGCATGCAGGAGTGAAATCAGGAAGGTCAAATCACACTTGGAGTTGCAGCTAGCAAGAGATGTTAAGAGTAACAAGAAGGGTTTCTTCAGGTATGTTAGCAACAAGAAGAAAGTCAAGGAAAGTGTGGGCCCCTTACTGAATGAGGGAGGCAACCTAGTGACCGAGGATGTGGTAAAAGCTAATGTACTCAATGATTTTTTTGCCTCTGTCTTCACGAACAAGGTCAGCTCCCAGACTGCTGCACTGGGCAGCACAGTATGGGGAGAAGGTGACCAGCCCTCTGTGGAGAAAGAAGTGGTTCAGGACTATTTAGAAAAACTGGACGAGCACAAGTCCATGGGGCCGGATGCGCTGCATCCGAGGGTGCTAAAGGAGTTGGTGGATGAGATTGCAGAGCCATTAGCCATTATCTTTGAAAACTCATGGCAATTGCGGGAGGTCCCGGATGATTGGAAAAAGGCTAAGGTAGTGCCCATCTTTAAAAAAGGGAAGAAGGTGGATCCGGGGAACTACAGGCCAGTCAGTCTCACCTCAGTCCCTGGAAAAATCATGGAGCAGGTCCTCAAGGAATCAATTATGAAATACTTAGAGGAGAGGAAAGTGATCAGGAACAGTCAGCATGGATTCACCAAGGGGAAGTCGTGCCTGACTAACCTAATTGCCTTCTATGATGAGATAACTGGCTCTGTGGATGAGGGGAAAGCAGCAGATGTGTTATTCCTTGACTTTAGCAAAGCTTTTGATACGGTCTCCCACAGTATTCTTGCCGCCAAGTTAAAGAAGTATGGGCTGGATGAATGGACTGTAAGGTGGATAGAAAGCTGGCTAGATCATCGGGCTCAACGGGTAGTGATCAATGGCTCCATGTCTAGTTGGCAGCCGGTTTCAAGCGGAGTGCCCCAAGGGTCGGTCCTGGGGCCGGTTTTGTTTAATATTTTTATTAATGATCTGGAGGATGATGTGGACTGCACTCTCAGCAAGTTTGCAGATGACACTAAACTGGGAGGCATGGTAGATACACTAGAGGGTAGGGATCGGATACAGAGGGACCTAGACAAATTAGAGGATTGGGCCAAAAAAAACCTGATGAGGTTCAACAAGGACAAGTGCAGGACTCTGCACTTAGGACGGAAGAATCCCATGCACTGCTACAGACTAGGGACCGAATGGCTAGGTAGCAGTTCTGCAGAAAAGGACCTAGGGGTCACAGTGGACGAGAAGCTGGATATGAGTCAACAGTGTGCTCTTGTTGCCAAGAAGGCTAATGGCATTTTGGGCTGTATAAGTAGGGGCATTGCCAGCAGATCGAGGAACGTGATCGTTCACCTTTATTCGACATTGGTGAGGCCTCATCTGGAGTACTGTGTCCAGTTTTGGGCCCCACACTACAAGAAGGATGTGGAAAAAATTGGAAAGAGTCCAGAGGAGGGCAACAAAAATGATTAGGGGTCTGGAGCACATGACTTATGAGGAGAGGCTGAGGGAACTGGGATTGTTTAGTCTCCAGAAGAGAAGAATGAGGGGGCATTTGAGAGCTGCTTTCAACTACCTGAGGGGGGGTTCCAAAGAGGATGGAGTTCGGCTGTTCTCAGTGGTGGCAGATGACAGAACAAGGAGCAATGGTCTCAAGTTGCAGTGGGGAAGGTCTAGGTTGGATATTAGGAAAAACTACTTCATTAGGAGGGTGGTGAAGCACTGGAATGGGTTACCTAGGGAGGTGCTGGAATCTCCTTCCTTAGAGGTTTTTCTGGCCCAGCTTGACAAAGCCCTGGCTGGGATGATTTAGTTGGGGTTGGTCCTGCTTTGATCGGGGGGTTGGACTAGATACCTCCTGAGGTCTCTTCCAACCGTAATCGTGTATGATTCTATGAAATGGGGAGGGGGCCATGGAGAGAAGGATAGAGAGTCCCTCCCTGCAGGTAACATGGGGTGTGGAGAGCATTGTGGCCTTGAGCTGGGTGTGGGGGGGGTCACTGGGCAGGGGAGATGTGGGATGGTCATGTGTCCTCCCCTTTAGATTGTGCCCCCCCCCAGTATGGGGAGGTACCAGTTGTCTAGCCCAGGACTGTTGAGCTGAGGATCCCTGGCCTGGAACCTGGAGTAGAGGGTGGACCTGTGTTCCCCTCCTGGCCACTGAGGGAGTAGCACTGGGGCAGGGAATGGGCAGACTGCCTAGGACTGTTGGCAGAGGGAACACTGACTGTCCTAGCTGGAAGGCGAAGTCACAAAGAGGA
>NW_020693445.1:0-2343 GCF_002925995.2 Terrapene triunguis
CCCTGCAGACTGCTCTAGCACTAGAAGGCTGACATTCCCCAAAATTTGATAAGTCCTTTCCTACCCACCTCACACAAGCCCCCGTCCAAGTTTCACCCCCCACGTTTCATGTGTGGTTCACAATAAAATGTTTGTTTCTGTTCATTACTGTTTCAGTCAGGTTCTTTTGAGGGAGAGTCTGTCTGGAGGGGAGGAAGGGGCTTGGTAATTGGACAGGACAGTGACCTTTAGCAGGGTACAGAGGCGGTGTCAGGTCCAGCATCAGGACACATACACAGTGCAGTCACTGGTTACCCTGGTCAGTCTGGGAGGTGGTTTTCATGTTCTGGGGGGGGGGGGTTGCTCTGTGACTTTTTGGCGGGGGAGGGCAGTTACAGATCTTATGCAGCGGTCCTTATCCTGGCTCACAGATCCACGCAGCAGGGGATATGTAACCCTACCCCCCCTGCCAGAAAGTCACATAGCCGACACATACACGCAGTCCCCCCCAGGAGTGCTGGCAGGCTCCATTGAAATAACCAGTGCACCAGTGCGGAGCCTGTCATTCCGGGAGTTTAGAAGCATCATTTGCATCAGAACACTAAACCCGCCCCCCGCCACAGTCTGCGTCCCCGGTTTAAAACATTCCCGCGAAAACAGCAATACAGACAACGGTGTTCATTAACAAAATAGAAATGATTTTATTTTTTGGAAAGGGGAATGGGGTGAAGGGGGTATGTAACTGGAGAGTATAGTGAAAATGAACTGGGTAAAGAAACGGGGGCAGGTTCAGATTTTCTGTCCACAAACTGAAAAGTCACAGGTTGCCCTGCTCACTCAGGAACCTAGCTTTCAAAGCCTCCCGGATGCACAGGGCGTCCCGCTGGGATCTTCTAATCGCCCGGCTGTCTGGCTGGACGTAATCAGCAGCCAGGCTATTTGCCTCTAGCTCCCACCCCGACATAAAGGTCTCCCCCTTGCTCTCACACAGATTGTGGAGCACACAGCAAGCTGCTATAACAATGGGGATATTGGTTTCACTGAGATCACAGCGAGTGAGTAAGCTTCTCCATCTCCCTTTGAGACGGCCAAAAGCACACTCCACCACCATTCTGCACTTGCTCAGCCGGTAGTTGAACAGTTCTTTTTCTGTGTCCAGGGCGCCAGTATAGGGCTTCATGAGCCAGGGCATTAGCAGGTAGGCTGGGTCCCCGAGGATGACTGTAGGCATCTCCACATCCCCAAGAGTTATTTTGTGGTCTGGGAAGTAAATACCTTCCTGCAGCCGTCTAAACAGACCAGAGTTCCTGAACACGCGAGCGTCATGAACCTTGCCCGGCCATCCGACGTAGATGTTTGTAAAACGTCCCCGATGGTCCACCAGTGCTTGCAGCACCATTGAAAAGTAGCCCTTTCTATTGATGTACTGGCTGGCCTGGTGGTCCGGTCCCAGGATAGGGATGTGAGTCCCATCGATAGCCCCACCGCAGTTTGGGAATCCCATCGCGGCAAAGCCATCTATGATGACCTGCGCGTTTCCCAGGGTCACTACCTTTGGGAGCAGTACCTTCACGATTGCGTTGGCTACTTGCATGACAACAACCCCCACGGTAGATTTGCCCACACCAAAGTGGTTCGCGACTGACCGGTAGCTGTCCGGCGTTGCAAGCTTCCAGAGGGCTATGGCCACTCGCTTCTGGACAGTGAGGGCTGCTCGCATGCGGGTGTCCTTGCGCTTCAGGGCAGGGGACAGCAACTCACAAAGTTCGAGGAAAGTCCCCTTCCGCATGCGAAAGTTTCGCAGCCACTGGGATTCATCCCAGACCTGAAGCACTATACGGTCCCACCATTCCGTGCTTGTTTCCCGGGCCCAGAATAGCCGTTCAACAAAATCCACATGCCCCATTGCCAACGTCATGTCCTGGGCGCTGGGGCTCGTGGTTTCTGACAGCTCTGTGCCACTCTCCGACTTCAGGCTCTCACGGCGGTGCCGTAGCCTCCTCGCCCGATTTCTCTGCATCTGCCTCAGGGAAAGGTGTATGATAAGCTGCGAGGTGTTGAGAACGGCCACAAGTGCAGCGATGGTCGCAGCGTGATCCATGATCGCAGTGCTGTGGCGTCCGCGCTGTCACTGACCAGAAAAGTGCGCGAACTGATTTCCCGCCGGCGCTTTCATGGAGGGAGGGAGGGCGTTAGTGACGGACGGATGACGACACATTTTTTTACCCAGAAGGCATTGGCGGCTCGACCCAGAATTCCGATGGGCAGCGGGGACTGCGGGAACTGTGGGATAGCTGCCCACAGTGCACCGCTTCCAATATCGACGCTCGCCCCGTTAGTGTGGACTCACAAAGTCGAATTACT
>NW_020693446.1:0-1940 GCF_002925995.2 Terrapene triunguis
GGGGGGGATTGTCTTCCACATCTTGGGTGAGTACTCTAACCACTAGGCTAAAGGTTATAAGAGAGCTGCTCTCTTTCTCCACCCCACCCCACCCCAGCTGTTTTGTGTAAACTCATCTAAAAGTCCTGATCCAGTTGGTGGCATCTGAGCACACCTGTCAAATCAGGCCCATTCACCGCTTAGGTGGCCTAATGCCTTTCTTACCTTAGTTCATGGATCTCTAGCAGAGATAGGTGCTGAACTCTGAGAGAAGCGTGGGACTTAGGATACGCCCCTGTTGTCTGCATCTCCCGCTGGCTGGCTTAAGTGGCTCCTAGCATGCTGGCTTTGTGGATTGCATTCAAAGGTGCCTATCGCTTTGCCTAGTGGCCTAAAAGTTAGGTGTTGTGACACTGATCATCCTATGCCTAAGGCCCTTTTGTATATATTAGCCTATGTACCTAAATACCTTTGAGGATCTGGGCCAAACACATTTCGATGTTGATGAGAGATAGCTGGCTGACTTGATATTTTATGGATCTAGTGCTGCAACCCTTACTCAGATCTGAATTGTACTTACGCTTGTGGGCCTGTGCGATGGGGTTTCCACCCCACACAAGGCCTGGAGATGAAGATTAGGCCAATTAGGCCTTAACATTTCCTGGCTTTCCTCCATGTGCAGCCTATAGGTAAATTGGCATAACTTACCCCTTCAGGCCTTGTTTGGGGATGAACACCGCATCACAGCCTGCTTGCATGAATCTGCACCGCTCAGGAGTAAAAGATGCAAAACCCAGAGCTTTTATTTGAAAGGCTATTTATCAAAATCTTACATCTCAAACAATTATAACCAGGTGAGTATAACTAAAATCATCACAATTGACCTAACACCAGATATAATATAAACAGAAATGCAAACAATTACAATCATAATAATTGGGAATACAATAAAACCATTACCATTACAATAATTGGGTACATTGACTAACAAAATGAGGCCCAAGTTTGATACTGCAATAGCCATCAAACAATAAATGCGAACGTATGCCAGTGCTTTGTCTCTCATTCTGCACAGACTCAGCAATATTTCCCACTCTGATGTGCAGTGTGGATCTCCATAGCATGACGGGGGAGGGATAGCTCAGTAGTTTGAGCATAGGTCCTGCTTTGAGGAGGGGGTTGGCCTAGATGACCTCCTGAGGTCCCGTCCAACCCTGATATTCTATGATTCTGCATGCAAAACATCAACTGCCATCCAAGGGAGTTCCACTTGTGGAATGAATGCAGGTCCATAGCAATTGGGATCAATAGTGATTCAGACTGTTGGGGAGTTGGTTTGTAAAGCATGTTGGGAACCTCTGGTATGAAAAGCAACAAAGAGTCCTGTGGCACCTTATAGGCTAGAGGGCTTCCAGATCACCGCAGCACTGTATCATGTTTGTGGGGGTGGTGGGGCAAAAAGAGAGTCCCCGAGATAGGACAGTCGCTTCTGCCGAGTTAAGTGTGGAGCTGGATAAATTGACGATATTGCTGGGTGAGTTAGGGGTACCACTATTCTATCGTGGCCCCATGTGGCAGGTAGGATTTTAGACAGCTTACAGTCCTTTTTCCTTTGTACAGAGGTGAAGTGTGTAATGTAGATCTCCTGTCTTCTTTTAGTAAAGTCCGTTTGTGTGGAGGGTTGGTTATTTATGAAAGTCTCCAGGTTGGAGAGCTCTTTTTTGATGTTTTCCTGTTTGCTGTTTGTACTCCTCCAGGTTTTTGTATATTGCCATTGCTAATGTCTGACTTCTGTCCATTTATCCTTTTATGTAGGGACTGTCCAGTTTGGCCGATGTACATAGCAGAGGGGCATTGCTGGCATGTGATGGCATATATAAGATCGGTGGACGTGCAGGTGAATGAACCGGTGATGTTGTAACTGATCTGGTTAGGTCCTGTGATGGTGTCGCTGGTGTAAA
>NW_020693447.1:0-1399 GCF_002925995.2 Terrapene triunguis
GCACAGAACTCGTCACTTACAATGACTAGGTGTTGTTAGTACTCCATAAGTCATATTATCATACTAGTACAGCCTCCTTTAACTCAACAGAGCTTCATCACTTTACACGATCTGAGGATTTGGCCCAAGGTGTGGCTTGATAAATGCAGTATGAAGGATGGAACAAAGCACACTCCAAATCCAACAATTCTTGCAAAGAAGGTCCCTCCGTTGCGACGAACACCAAGCTCATAACTTGGACATTAAACTAATAGACTAAAATGCCAACACAGCCTGAGTTCCACTTTGAAGAGCAATATGACATAGACTCCTCCTGCATCATAAGTAGCAGCTCATCTGAAAGCTCTGTGCCTAGACGTCCTGATGCCTGCTTACAAATTGATTTATGGGACCAACTCCCAGCTGCACTTCAGTTTGCATGTAACAATGGGCTAGCAGCATCCCTCCGTCACCACTATGTTGTATTGTTTACTCTGTGCTGTCCGGTGCAGCGGTTGTCAGGACACCTAGGCTCTACTCTTGCCTCTGCCAGTGACATGCTGTGTGACCTTAGGCCAGTCATTTCCCCTCTTTCTGCCTCTGTTTTCCCTCCCTCCCTTTCTCTGCCATGTCTACTAGGACAGTAAGGGCTTTCGGAGAGGGGCTGTGGAGCTGATTGTTAAAGGCACCTAGTGGGATTTTCAAAAGCATCTAGGCCCCCAAAACCCCTTGAAATCAAGGAGTTATAAGATCCTAGGTGCTTCTGAAAATCCCACTAGACACCTAAATACCTTTGAAAACATGGCCCCATGTCTTACTCTGTGTATGTTCTGCACACCCATTTACAGTGTTTATACTCAGCTGGCAGCAGTGTGGAGCTAGACCAGGAGATCAGCGTTCTACTCCCAGTGAGCTCCTGTATGTCCTTGAATGGGGTCAGGATAGACAGGCTTTGGCTGCCTGGTTCAACTCTAAACTGGGGTTTAAAGATTTTAGTCTGTATAAAACATTGTGTGTGCTGCCAACGTTACTGGTTATTTAATTGTTACCTCTACGCAACTATCCCTTTGAAAGAGAAATCGCACAGCTGCAATAGAATAAATGGTTTGAAATCAAGCTCTTATCAGGCAATATTAATGTTCTCCAATTTATTTAAAATTTACGGCTGGTTGAAAATTTTCAGCTGTGTTATTTTTAAGGGAGATTGTTTTTTTTATCTAAACCACACCACCAACAACAAAATCTCAGAATCTCAAACATTTTGGGATTATTTTGTAAAGAAACTGAAAACTCAAAAACCAAACTTTTTTGGTATTGTGATAAAAAAAATCCAGTTTTCAGCAGAAAGTTTTCATTTGCCAAAAACTGGGGATAAAACTGATTTGGGGTTTCCTGTGAAAAGTCAAATTTTTCCCAAAGG
>NW_020693448.1:0-10009 GCF_002925995.2 Terrapene triunguis
GATGAAGTGGGTATTCACCCACGAAAGCTCATGCTCCAATACGTCTGTTAGTCTATAAGGTGCCACAGGACTCTTTGCTGCTTTTACAGATTGTCAAAGGTATTTAGGCACTTAAAGATGAAGAAAGGCACCAATCAATGAAGTTGTTAGCTTGATATTTTGTCATATTTGACCTGATTTTTATCCAGTGGGGGAAGATTAAGTTCTCCGTCTCATTTTGCTCTGAATGGAGATGAATTAGTAGACAGATATATATTGAGTCAACTGTAGCTATTGCAAGAAAAATGAGAACTGGCTCCAGAGTTGGCAATCATGTCTTCTAAAATTGAAATGTTAATTTCTGGGTTGTGAGATAGTATATGTTTTGTGAATGGCTGAACTGTTTAAAGTTAAATACTCAGCAAGAACATTTGATTTTTTAAAATCTTACTAGTAGGAGTCACCGTCGCACTTTTCTGTATGCAAAATGTAATTATTTTTAAATAATGGAACATGCACAATATTTATTTTTGCATGCATATTTTCTCCACTGGGGAAAAGGGGGAATCTTCTGTACCCCTGCTAGATCATTGAAGGATTCCTTTGTTTTCCTGCCTTTTCATCCTTCTGTTGTATAGTTGTGTTGCAGCCACCATTGTTCCATCAACAGAAATCTTGGGGACTGGATGGAATTATTGTTTTATTCTGACTATTTAACATGTAATTTGAAGTAATGTATAGAGACTAGCCATGTTGGGGCCCAATTTTGCTAAGTGCCATAAAGGCATATACTAAATGATAGTCCCTGCTGAGATGCCTTATAGAGCATATCAATGGTGTTTTTTCATTTGTCAGAGGAGTCACTATTGAACGACATGAGGCATTACCTCCTTTTCTCCGAACATAATGGGAGTGTTTTTTTCTGCAGCACCGGTGAATTTTTAGATTTTGCTAGCACAATCCATACTCACTGCTCATTTGCATGCACTCTATGTTCTTCCAAGCTGTATAACCATATAGAAATTATGCACTTTACAAATGTGCTGAAGCCCTCTATAGAGAACCTTGCCTCTCAAAAAAGATATTAAAACTATTCGTTCTGGTATTGATTATAGTCTGCAGAGTTCGGGGGTAATTTATGTGTAATGAATTTATGAGTTTAGTGTACCAGACAAGAATAGGAATCACAAAGCCAAAGGCTATTGGGGACAAACCTTTAGATGGTGTAAACTCAATAGGGTGTAAATTCAATGTAAAGTCAATGGGCCTCTGACCAATTTCACCAGGTGAGCATCTGCCTCCTTGTTTCTAGTAATGGAGGAACCTCATAAAATTATGAGATTCGGTTCACCTCATGTTAAGCACCCATAAGTTTTGATGTTTATCTGAAATAGCCAGATCTCATAGATCTACACTATTCGGTCAGAAATTGTGTGACCATGGGCTTTTTTGAAAGTTATCTGGTATTTCCTGCTGTTGAATGGGCCATAAATTTCAGGAGAACAGTCCTTGAGAACATTAATTTGGCATTTCTCCATCCAGTTCCATCTAGAACCAGGAAATACAAACGTGTGCAAAAATTAGAACTACTGAGGACAGGGGAAAGTTAATGGGAGAAAGTTTAAAAACTTTACGAACATCTAAAAATGTTCATTTCAAATTTAGGTGATGGTTCTGCTAGAGATTATTGTATCTTCTTTCCCACCTTTTAACTATGTATATACAATTTACCAAGAGTCATGGTGGATTCTCCATCACTGACCATTTTAAAATCTAAATCGGAACTTTTTTTTAAAAAAAAGTCTGCTCTAGGTCAAACAAGAATCATTTGCAGGAAGTTCTTTCACCTGTGTTACACAGGAGGTCATACTAGATGATCACAATGGTTCCTTCCAGTCTTCTTCCAAGGTGTAAATGAAACTATCATAGAAACAGACACATCAACTCTTTTCCTAAATATTAGTGTACTTATTTCTATAAATCTATGGCAAAAGATTGTAATGGGGTGCAAATGCTTTTTTATGCCAACTCCATGAAGAATATATAATATTTGGCTGAATAAATACATTTCACAAGCAAGCAGACTCACTGAATATATATCACACAACCAAAGCATTTATTGTCCAACACCAAAAATATCTGTGCATTGTCCATGCTGAGCTAATGTATGGCAATAACAGGTTGCTTTGGGCCAGCCTGAGCCTGCTTTTCTGAACAGCTGTAAGTATTAAAGCTGCCACGGCTGCTAAGATGTGCCTGGGCCTCCTATGATTTAAAGTGAAATAGAACACCTGTTCATAGGCAGGATATATCTGCATTTTGGCCTCCTGAGGCTTGCTTTCAGCATGGACTTAAAGAATAAACCTTAGGCCCTTGGAATTGTGTTGGGAATGGAAATTAGTTGGTACCTCCAGCTTAGAAACACATTAGTAAAGATAAATTCAGTCTGTGAGAACACTGCAGGCTGTAGTTTATGAGCGGGAAAAGTGAAGGAACTACAAAAATGACTGCAATTCAGTCTGACCCCTGCTGCTGCTGCTGGCAAGGTTAAACAAGTGACATTTGAACGCTAAAGATAACTCCAGTAATTCAGTCATTGTAGATCTATTGGCAACTTGTGTTTGGCATTTGCTGACAACCCCCATTCTTAGGTTGCCAGGTAGGAATTTTGTGCTAACATTTCTCGTATTCTCGTAATGATACTCGTATTGTGTATATATGACCTTTAACCCTTAAAAAAACCTGACCTCTGCCTTTTCTACCTTTTGTGAATTCTTTAGGAATTCTATAGCTGTAGCGAACCAGGACCATTAAAAGCTTTTCATCAGATGTTCAGACACTGCATTGTAAACCCCGGTCTGTGGGTCCTGGGCTTGTGGGCTCAGTGTTTCCAAGCCTGCGCTTGAGCATCCACGCTGCATTGTAAATCTGAGCTTACAGTTGCTGGACCCAGGTCTCACAGCCAAGCTAAGAGAGCCATACTGCACTATGCTGATCTTCTGACTTGGGGTTGCAGCTTGAGCTGTGTCTGCATGGCAGAATGACAGGGCTTGGATGCAAATCACAGCAGGACTCAGGCTCTGCCCAGTTGTGACATTTTGGGGCTCACCAAGACCAGTAAGGGATTCTGTCACCGCCTGCCCTGTAGCTTTGGTGTGCCTAAATGCTGTGCTGCTATGGCTCAGATCCCTGACACCACTAGCCAGCCCACAAGCACAAGGTCTCACCCTGTCTCTCACCAGCCTTGCAGGGTGACCAACAGCCCTTCCAGTCTTTAGCCTCCTCAAATCCATCCTTCCTGAGTTCTTAAATACCAGATCCTGGGACTGTTCCCCTCTGGTTCGTCAGCCCAAAGGTGGGAAGCCAGCCCCAGTTATCAATTCCCTTTGGCACACACACTCCACACAACAGAGACCTGCTTGGCATTGTCACGTTATTGATTTAAACCGGGACCATATAGAACATGGTTGCAATCAAAGTCCTGTAGTGGCACCAAATCTTGCATAAAGGGGGTCAAATGAGGTGTCTAAGACAAGGTTATGGTTTGCTGGTTATAATTATGCTGTCTCTATGTGTGCATCAATTTTGTAGTTGAAGTTATGAATATTGGCTCTATACTGTCTGTATTTCAAACTTATGCTATGCTTCTGGGAAACTTCCCACACAAGTTGGTGTTAGCTCTGCCTAGCCTGCTTGATGGCCCATTAAGGACCATCAGCTATACAATTGACCCATGGAGAGAAGGCAGATACGCCTTATAACTCAGCAAAGTATGCAGGAACTTGCCCATGTGACTCCAGACTCCATTTTGCTGTAATTTTCCACAGTAAGAACAAAGAGGTGTTCTTACACCTGGAAAAGACTATAAAAGGCTGATGCCTCTCCTCCATCTTGTCTTCAATCCTGCTTCTTACCTCTGGAGGGACTTTGCTATGAATGGAAGCTCTAGACAAAGGACCGATGACCCATCCCAGCTGTGGATGTACTCCAGAGACTTGATTTTAAACCTGCAGTTTATTTCATCATTGCTACAAGCCTGAACCAAGAACTTTGCCATTACTGTATGTAATACTGCATTTAACCAGTTCTAGCTCTCATCTATATCTTTTTCCTTTTATGAATAAACCTTTAGATTTTAGATTCTAAAGGATTGGAAACAGCGCGATTTGTGGGTAAGATCTGATTTGTATATTAACCTGGGTCTGGGGCTTGATCCTTTGGGATCAGGAGAACCTTTTTTCTTTTACTGGGGTATTGGTTTTCATAACCATTTGTTCCCATAACAAGTGGCACTGGTGGTGATACTGGGAAACTGGAGTGTCTAAGGGAATTGCTTGTGTGACTTGTGGTTAGCTGGTGGGGTGAGACCAAAGTCCTCTTTGTCTGGCTGGTTTGATTTGCCTTAGAGGTGGAAAAACCTCAGCCTTGGGCTGTAACTGCCCTGTTTTAAGCGATTTGTCCTGAATTGGCACTCTCAGTTGGGTCCCGCCAGAACCGCATCATTACAGGCATGAAAATAAATAAAAAGTTTTTTTAGTAGAAAAAGCACTGATTCCAAGATGAACAAGTAAGAGGAAGCAAACACATACAAGTTACACAGACAATAACTATAAAGACGCAATCTCAGCCTTCACACTTCCATATTAGATAAAATCCCTTTTCTAATACAAGTTACCTGTTGTCTTTTCTAATACAAGTTACCTGTTGCCTTTGAACAATTCCCCAGTGTACATTCTAGCTACAGGAGGGACAACTTCCCACCTTGAGGCTGTCCCCCAGTTCTGGATGCCTTTCACTTCCAAACCCTTCCATTTGTAAAGGGGTTGCAGTTATTTTTGTCTTCAGTCACTATAGATATTCAATGTGGTAGGAAATCCCCAGTTGTCTCAGGCCTTGGCTACATTTGCGAGTTACAGCGCAATAAAGCTGCCCACAGTGCAGTACCTCACTCCCCGTCCACACTGGCAAGGCACGTACAGCGCTGTATCTCCGCGGCTACAGCGCTGCTGGTACTCCACCTCCCCGAGAGGAATAGCGAGTATTGCGCTGCTGCTGCAGTGCTGCAGCACCAGTGTGGCCACCCAATGCGCTCTGATTGGCCTCCAGAAGTATTCGGCAGTATCCCACAATGCTTGTTTTAGCCACTCTGGTCATCAGTTCAAACTCTACTGCCCTGGCCTCAGGTGACCAACCATCAGACCCGCCCTTTATATTCCCTGGGAATTTTAAAAATCTCCTTCCTGTTTGCTCAGCCAGGTGTGGAGTGCTATCAGCGAATCTTTCCAGGTGACCGTCTCCACTCACCAAGCGAGCCCCAGTATGGAGCAATAGCGAGTTGCTGGACCTCATCAGTGTTTGGGGGGAGGAATCTGTCCAGTCCCAGCTGTGCTCCAGCCCTAGGAATTACGATACCTTCGGGCAGATATCAAGGGCCATGATGGAAAAGGGCCATGACCGGGACGCACTGCAGTGCAGGATTAAAGTGAAGGAGCTGCGGACTGCCTACCGCAAAGCCCGCGAGGCAAACGGCCACTCAGGTGCTCCCCCCACGACCTGCCGATTCTACAAAGAGCAGGACGCGATACTTGGGGGTGACCCCACCTCCACTCCGAGCACCATCATGGACACTTCAGAGCAGGGGGAGGAGGAAGAGGAGGAAAGCAGGAGTGAGGGTGCTGGGGCGGGGGGAGACACCCCAGAATCCTTAGATGCATGCAGCCAGGAGCTCTTCTCGAGCCAGGAGGAAGGTAGCCAATCGCAGCAGCTGGTACTTGGTGGAGGACAAACAGAATAGCAGGTTCCCGGTAAGCGGCTTTTTTTTTTCGGGAACAAATTTTTTCGGTGTGGGCTCTTTGGGAGAGGAGGGTTAGGGCTGCATGCATGCCTAGATGCGGAACAGCGCATTGATGTGGTGTATCACATCGCGGTAATCGGCCTTGGTAATCTCTTCAAAAGTCTCATCCAGAACGTTGGCAATGCGCTTGCGCAGGTTTCTTGGGAGAGCCACCGTGGTCCTTGTCCCAGTCAGGCTAACGTGTCCACACCACTGTGCCGCGAGGGACGGGGGGACCATTGCTGCACACAGGCAAGCTGCATATGGGCCAGGGCGGAAGCCGCATTGCAGTAGAAGACCCTCCCTTGCTTCCCAGGTCACCCTCAGCAGCGAGATATCTTCCAGGATGAACTCCTGTGGAAAATGTTGGGACAGTGTTCAGTGTAGGTGCCCCCTGCAGCTGTTGGCTCTCCCAAAGGCACAGAAACCCAGAGGACAGTACAGCCGTGAAACAATCAGTCCCCCTTACTCACCATTCTGGGGCTCCCGTGGGTTATGTGCGCTCTCTTTGGGACAGGAAAATTATGATATTGTGTAGACTGTGTGTGCCCTCCTTAAGTGCGGGGGAATCATTACTCTGTCTGGTATAAACAATGCTGCCTCTGTTAAGAGTTGCATTTTGCCGTTACAGATGCAACCTTGAGATCTCAGCCGTCCGTGTTATCACCGGCTGAGAGACTGCAAAAACTCTAGAAGAGACCGTGAAAAGGCAAAGAAGAGATGCTGCAAGAAGTGATGCATCAATCTCTTAAAGAGAATCAAAAAGCGCAGGAGTCGAGGGAGAGCGAAAGCAGGATCCGCCAGGAAAACGCAGCGCACCGGCGGCAAAGCACGGAGCACCGGCAGCAAAGCACATATCGACTGATAAGCATCATGGAGCACCAAGTGGACTCTATCCAGGCGCTTGTAGCCATGCAGGCGGAGCACTACCGCGCCTGCCCCCCCCCCCCCCCGCAGCCCTTGTCCCAAAACTCTTTCCCTTGTGTCCCATGTCACCTCCAACCCACTTTCCCCAACATCCGGGTTCTTACCGCCACCAGCTGCCTCCCACAGCTGTATCTTCACCACCCAGCCCTGAAAACTACGACCCTTACCCTCTGCACTCAACCCCCATCACCATGCAGTATAGCCATCCTGAAGTGCGGCACTTGTTGCACAGCACTCCAGATAGGACATACGCAAATCTGTGATTGTACCGTTCCCCACCCCACCCCCTTGCCCTTTCTGATTTCCAAGCAGTTGTGTTTCTTTTCAATAAATGAACCTTCTTTTCAATAAATGGATTTTTTGGCTTTGAAAACATTCTTTATTATTGCATAAAGTAAAAGATACCTTAGCCCAGGAAAGAAACAGGCACTGCAAATCAGCTTAGCAAACACAGATTCCTACTAACATTGGAACCACTGAACTTCACTCCCGTGCAGGGCACTAGACATTACTGCTAGTTTTCAGCCTCAAATTGCTCCCTCAAGGCATCCCTAATCCTTGCAGCCCCGTGCTGGGCCCCTCTAATAGCCCTGCTCTCTGGCTGTGCAAATTCAGCCTCCAGGTGTTGAACCTCGGAGGTCCATGCCTGACTGAATCTTTCACCCTTCCCTTCACAAATATTATGGAGGGTACAGCACGTGGATATAACCGCGGGGATGCTGGCCAAGTCCAGCTTCCCATACAGAGATTGCCAGCGGCCCTTTAAACGGCCAAAGGCACACTCCACAGTCATTCGGCACCGGCTCAGCCTGTAGTTGAACCATTCCTTGCTGCTGTCAAGGCTCCCTGTGTAGGGTTTCATGAGCCACGGCATTAATGGGTAAGCGGGGTCTCCAAGGATCACAATAGGCATTTCGACTTCCCCTACTGTGATCTTCCGCTCTGGGAAAAAAGTCCCGGCCTGCAGCTTCCTGAACAGCCAAGTGTTCCGAAAGATGCGTGCATCATGCACCTTTCCGGGTCAGCCTGCGTTAATGTCAATGAAATGCCCACGGTGATCCACAAGCGCCTGGAGAACCATAGAGAAATACCCCTCCCGATTAATGTATTCGGATGCTAGGTGGGATGGTGCCAGAATAGGAATATGCGTCCCATCTATCGCCCCTCCACTGTTAGGGAAACTCATTTGTGCAAACCCATCCACAATGTCGTGCACGTTACCCGGAGTCACAGTTCTTCTGAGCAGGATGCGATTAATGGCCCTGCAAACTTGCATCAACACGATTCCAATGGTCGACTTTCCCACTCCAAACTGGTTCGCGACCGATCGGTAGCTGTCTGGAGTTGCCAGCTTCCAGATTGCAATAGCCACCCGCTTCTCCACCGGCAGGGCAGCTCTCAATCTCGTGTCCTTGTGCCGCAGGGTGGGGGCAAGCTCCTCACAAAGTGGCTTTTCTCATCCAAAAGTTCTGCAGCCACTGCTCTTCATCCCAGACTTGCATGACGATGTGATCCCACCACTCAGTGCTTGTTTCCCAAGCCCAAAAGTGGCGTTCCACGGTGCTGAGCATGTCCGTGAATGCCACAAGCAATTTCGTGTCGTACACGTTACGCAACTCGATATCATCGTCGGACTCCTCGATATCGTCGTCGGACTCCTCACTGTCATTTTGGATCTTAAGGAATAGCTCGACTGCCAAATGTGACGTGCTGGCGAGACTCATCAGCATACTCCTCAGCAGTTCAGGCTCCATTTCCCGCAGACTGAAAGGGAACACAGATCGCGCTGCACAGAAACCATTGAAAGATGGCGTTGAAAGATGGCGCCAAATGGCGCCAAATGTGGACAGAAACACAGGGATTGCTGGGATGCAAAGCGATGCATCACGGGGCGTTGGGACAGGACCCAGAATGCCTCGCACCCCTGCCCCCTTCCCACAACCCACAGCGCCAGAATGGGAAGAGGTGCTCTGTGGGATAGCTGTGGGATAGCTGCCCATAATGCACCGCTCCCAATGCCGCTGCAAGTGCCACAAATGTGGCCACGTCAGTGTGCTGTGAGCTGTCAGTGTGGACAGACTGCCGCAATTTCCCTACTCAGCTGTACGAAGACAGGTTTAACTCACAGCGCTGTACAGCTGCAAGTGTAGCCATACCCTCAATCTCTTTCTATTAACCCTATTGACCCACCATTGTGTTTTAATGGGCTGTACAATGGATCGTTACTTGAGTCTGGTTTGTATAAACACTTGGTTTGGGAGGTACCTTTTTCTGTGTGATCACTCACTGTCCTGATGTCAGGTGGAACCAAAGTTTATGAGCAAAGTGCTCTATACACACAAATACTTACGTTCATTACCATAGCCTGTATGCCTATCTCATAATGATTATTATGTTTAGAATGTTACAAGCTTTCATTACAGACCTTACTCGATATACTCCCATAGTACAACAATACAGTATGCAATCAGGGCCGGCTCTGGCTTTTTCGCCGCCCCAGGCGAAAAAGCCTCCGGCCGCCCCCCCCCCGCGGGGGGGGCGGCCGGAGCCCCGGGGGGAGGGCAGCGAGCCCCGGCGGGGGCTCGGCTCCCCCCGCAGCCAGAGCGCCGCGCGCCGCCCCCCTCCAGGTGCCGCCCCAAGCACCAGCTTGGGTGCTTGGTGCCTGGAGCCGGCCCTGCACCTCAGACAAGTCACTTTCATGCAGCGGGTCCTGTATAAGTGGTTACCACATTCAAATCTCTTGCCCTTTATAAAGCAGCAGCAATGTCCCTCCATGCTCTGGGCATTTGCATAATTTCAGTCACACACATACACATTTGTATTCTGCTCTGTTCAGGTTCTTATATCAGGCCTGTCACTTTGGTGTGCGAGCACCTTCCAGAGAGGCATTAAGCCTCGTGATGTTTGGATTCTTCCTAATGGACTATCCCACCTGCTTTAGGATCCGAGCCAAATAACACTGAAATTAGTGGAAACCCTCCCATTGATTTCAATAGGGTTTGGATCAGCCCCTGAATAAATACCCATCAACAGAGCAACAACCCCCTTCCTGTGGCAGGTATCTTAAAAAAAAAAACCCTCCCTCCAAAATGTTTGGACTATTAGCACCCCCTAGGATGTAAGAGATCCCCTAGTATGCCTTTACCTAGCACCTGAGCAGAGGACAGACAGAATAGGGAGGTGGGTTAGCACTCTGAGCCACCCCTCAACTTTGACGAGAGTTATGCTTCATATGGACACCAATAAAGGTGCCTGCTGTGATGTATCCCT
>NW_020693449.1:0-3552 GCF_002925995.2 Terrapene triunguis
TTCAGGGCCTAAAGCACCATGTAGTAGAGCTGGTTGAAATTTTCTAAGGCCTGGTCTACACTAGGCTTTTATGTCGAATTTAGCGCCGTTATATCGAATTAACCCTGCACTCGTCCACACCAGGAAGCCATTTAGTTCGACATAGAGCTCTCTTTAAATCGATTTCTGTAATCCTCCCCAACGAGAGGAGTAGCGCTAAATTCGAAATGGCCATATCGAATTAGGCTAGGTGTGGATGGAAATCGACGCTAATAGCTCCGGGAGCTATCCCACAGTGCACCACTCTGTTGACGCTCTGGACAGCAGTCCGAGCTCGGATGCTCTGACCAGCCACACCCCGGGAAAATTTGAATTCCTTTTCCTGTCTGGGCAGTTTGAAGCGCAGTTTCTGTTTGGACACCGTGGCGAGCTCAGCAGCAGTGGCAGCAGTGGCAACGATGCAGAGCTCTCCAGCAGAGATGGCCGTGCAATCCAATAGAAAGAGGGCCCCAGCATGGACGGATCGGGAAGTCTTGGATCTCATCGCTGTGTGGGGAGATGAGTCCGTGCTTTCTGAGCTGCGCTCCAAAAGACGGAATGCAAAGACCTATGAGAAGATCTCTAAAGCCATGGCAGAGAGAGGCTACAGCAGGGATGCAACGCAGTGCCGCGTGAAAATCAAGGAGCTGAGACAAGGCTACCAGAAGACCAAAGAGGCAAACGGACGCTCTGGATCCCAGCCCCACACATCCCGTTTCTACGAGGCACTGCATTCCATCCTAGGTGCGGCCGCCACCACTACCCCACCCCTGACCGTGGACTCTGAGGATGGGATATTGTCCGCGGCCGGTTCTTCCGACATGTTAGCGGACGGGGAAGATGAAGAAGGAGATGAGGAGGACGAGGCAGTCGACAGCGCTGGCACCGCTGATTTCCCCGACAGCCAGGAGCTCTTCATCACCCTGACAGAGATCCCCTACCAACCGTCCCCCGCCGTTACCCCAGACACAGATTCAGGGGAAGGATCAAGCAGTAAGTGTTTTAAATATCTAAACATTTATTTACAACATAACTGGCATATTTAAAATATTAACAGTAGCTAAAGTGCTTTAAAACATGTAAACATTTATTTGCAACAAAACAGGAAGATTGAAAATATTAACAGTGGGTAAAGTGCTTCAAAACATGTAAACAGGAAAGTCAAACAAAAGGGGAATCTGTGCAAAGTGTATCATGATTAGTCTGTCTTTGGGCGCCTCAATATGTAGTCCGAACCATTTTCAAAAAATTTCACAATGTCCGCTTCATGATTATAGTGCCCAAAACCCTGCAGTCATTTGTCCCTCCAAGGGCACCTAAGCCAAGAACTGGTCAATGTAACCGGGGATAGAGGCGAGATCCTCCGGGGAGAACTCCTCATACGCCTCCTGCAGGTGTTTTTCCAGCCTCATGAGCAGGTTCCTGGGCAGGGAGAGCTTATTAGGCCCCCCATGGTAGGACACGTTTCCCTGCCACAACGCCAGCAGGTACTCCGGGATCATGGCCTTGCAGAGCATTGCAGCAAATGGCCCCGGTTTCTGCAGGCTGTCCCGGAGCATCTTCTCCTTCTGGCTCTCCGAGACCTTCAGGAGGGTGATGTCTGGCATGACTCCCTGCTGTGAATTAGGTAGGGGAAAGTTAGTATTGGGACTGCTTGCCCGTCCCTTTACAGAACTGCAACCGCCGGTTTACAGCCACGCGGTTTACAGCCGCGAGGGGGTGGGACAGGGCCAGAGTTCATGCTTGCAGGATTGCTGCCAGCAGAGACTCGCATTGCTTTCTATGTGAAAGGAGGCCAGTGCCACTCTTAAAGTTTTAAGCGGCCACAAGTCTACGGCTTACCATGTTTGCCAGCTAGACAAAGTCCGGTGTCCAGCCCTGCTCCTCAGCTCGCCACAGCAAGACCGCAGGCACTGTAGGCGAGGGCCGAAAATTCGACCTTGTCCTCAGTGCGCGTGTGATAGGTGCTCTGCATGGTCTTGTTCACAGAGAAAGACTATGTTCTCTGTTCACAGATACATTGCTCTGTCTCAGGAATTCACTCCCTTTTTCCAATTCCCACAGCCACATCTGCCCAGAGGCTAGCGCACATTAGGAGGAGGAAGAAGAGGACACGGGAAGACATGTTTGCTGAACTAATGGCATGCTCCCGAGCACAGGCAGCCCAGCAGACACAGTGGAGGGAGAACTTGTCCCAAATGCACCGGGCAAACATTGAACGGGAGGAGAGGTGGCGACAGGAGGACAGGCAGGCTACTCAAACGCTGCTTGGACTAATGAGGGAGCAAACGGACACGCTCCGCCGCCTTGTGGATGTTCTGCAGGACCGGAGGCAGGAGGAGAGAGCCCCGCTGCAGTCTCTCTGTAACTGCCCTGCCCCGCCACCAAGTCCCATACCCCCCTCACCCAAAGTCCAAACACGGAGGGGTGGAAGGGGCCGTGAAAAATTTCACTCCACCCCTGCGGACTGCTCTACCACTAGAAGGCTCTCATTCCCCAAAATTTGAAAAGTCCTTTCCTACCCGCCTCACACAAGACCCCGTCCAAGTTTCACGCCCCCGTTCCATGTGCGGTTGTTAATAAAGAATACGTTTCTGTTCATTTCTGTTTCCATCCTCTTCTTTTGGAGGGGAGTCTGTCTGAAGGGGGGGGGAAGGGGCTTGGTCATTGGACAGGACAGTCACCTTTAGCAGGGGGCAGGTGCAGCAGCAGGGCACATATACAGTGCAGTGACTAGTTATCCTGGTCAGTCTGGGAGGTGGTTTTCATGTTTTGTGTGGTGGGGGGGGGTGGTGTTGCTCTGTGACTTGGTGGCGGGGGAGGGCAGTTACAGATCTTATGCAGCGGTCCTTACCCTGGATCACAGAGCCGCGCAGCAGGGGATCTGTAACCCTCCTCCCCCTGCAAGACAGTCACATAGCCGACACATACACGCAGTCCCGGCCAGGAGGGCTGGCAGGCTCCGTTGAAACAACCAGTCCACCACCGCGGAGCCTGTCATTCCTGGAGTTTAGAAGCATCATTTGCATCACAACCCTAAACCCGCCCCCCACCACAGTCTGCGTCCCAGGTTTAAAACATTCCCGCAAAAACAGTAAGAAAGACAACGGTGTCCATTAACAAAACAGAACAGATTTTATTTTTTGGGAAGGGGGTGAAGGGGGTATGTAATTGGAGAGGATAGTCGACGGCAACTGGGTAAAGAAACGGGGGCAAGTTCTGCTTCTGTGTCCACAAACTTAAAAGTCACTGGGTACCCTGCTCAGCCTTGAAACTGGCTTTCAAAGCCTCCCGGATGCACAGCGCGTCCCGCTGGGCTCTTCTAATCGCCCGGCTGTCTGGCTGGGCGTAATCAGCAGCCAGGCTATTTGCCTCAACCTCCCACCCCGCCATAAAGGTCTCCCCCTTGCTCTCACACAGATTGTGGAGCACACAGCAAGCTGCAATAACGATGGGGATATTGGTTTCGCTGAGATCACAGCGAATGAGTAAGCTTCTCCATCTCCCCTTGAGACGGCCAAAAGCACACTCCAC
>NW_020693450.1:0-3505 GCF_002925995.2 Terrapene triunguis
ACTCGTTATGCCTTTCCAGCAGGATTGGGAACCATTAATAACAACTCCCTGAGTACGGTTATCCAGCCAGTTATGCACCCACCTTATAGTAGCCCCATCTAAATTGTATTTGCCTAGTTTATCGATAGGAATATCATGCGAGACCGTATCAAATGCCTTACTAAAGTCTAGGTATACCACATCCACAGCTTCATCCTTATCCACAAGGCTCGTTATCCTATCAAAGAAAGCTATCAGATTGGTTTGACATGATTTGTTCTTTACAAATCCATGCTGGTTGTTCCCTATCACCTTACCACCTTCCAAGTGTTTGCAGATGATTTCCTTAATTACTTGCTCCATTATCTTCCCTGGCACAGAAGTTAAACTAACTGGTCTGTAGTTTCCTGGGTTGTTTTTATTTCCCTTTTTATAGATGGGCACTATATTTGCCCTTTTCCAGTCTTCTGGAATCTCTCCCGTCTCCCATGATTTTCCAAAGATAATAGTTAGAGGCTCAGATACCTCCTCTATTAGCTCCTTGAGTATTCTAGGATGCATTTCATCAGGCCCTGGTGACTTGCAGGCATCTAACTTTTCTAAGTGATTTTTAACTTGTTCTTTTTTTATTTTATCTGCTAAACCTACCCCCTTCCCATTAGCATTCACTATGTTAGGCATTCCTTCAGATTTCTTGGTGAAGACCGAAACAAAGAAGTCATTAAGCATCTCTGCCATTTCCAAGTTTCCTGTTACTGTTTCTCCCTCTTCACTAAGCAGTGGGCCTACCCTGTCTTTGGTCTTCCTCTTGCTTCTAATGTATTGATAAAAAGTCTTCTTGTTCCCCTTTATTCCCTTAGCTAGTTTGAGCTCATTTTGTGCCTTTGCCTTTCTAATCTTGCCCCTGCATTCCTGTGTTGTTTGCCTATATTCATCCTTTGTAATCTGTCCTAGTTTCCATTTTTTATATGACTCCTTTTTATTTTTGAGATCATGCAAGATCTCGTGGTTAAGCCAAGGTGGTCTTTTGCCACATTTTCTATCTTTCCTAACCAGCGGAATAGCTTGCTTTTGGGCCCTTAATAGTGTCCCTTTGAAAAACTGCCAACTCTCCTCAGTTGTTTTTCCCCTCAGTCTTGATTCCCATGGCACCTTACCTATCAGCTCTCTGAGCTTACCAAAATCCGCCTTCCTGAAATCCATTGTCTCTATTTTGCTGTTCTCCCTTCTACCCTTCCTTAGAATTGCAAACTCTATGATTTCATGATCACTTTCACCCAAGCTGCCTTCTACTTTCAAATTCTCAACGAGTTCCTCCCTATTTGTTAAAATCAAGTCTAGAACAGCTTCACCCCTAGTAGCTTTTTCAACCTTCTGAAATAAGAAGTTGTCTGCAATGCAGTCCAAGAATTTGCTGGATAGTCTGTGCCCCGCTGTGTTATTTTCCCAACATATATCCGGATAGTTGAAGTCCCCCATCACCACCAAATCTTGGGCTTTGGATGATTTTGTTAGTTGTTTAAAAAAAGCCTCATCCACCTCTTCCACCTGGTTAGGTGGCCTGTAGTAGACTCCTAGCATGACATCACCCTTGTTTTTTGCCCCTTTTAGCCTAACCCAGAGACACTCAACTCTTCCGTCTCCTATGTCCATCTCTACCTCAGTCCAAGTGTGTACATTTTTAATATATAAGGCAACACCTCCTCCCTTTTTCCCCTGTCTATCCTTCCTGAGCAAGCTGTATCCATCCACACCAACATTCCAATCATGTGTATTATCCCACCAAGTTTCAGTGATGCCAACAATGTCATAGTTGTATTTATTTATTAGCACTTCCAGTTCTTCCTGCTTATTACCCATACTTCTCGCATTTGTATATAGGCATCTAAGATACTGGTTTGATCTTTCCTCCCGGTTTTGTCCTGACCCTCCTTTCTCTCTGCCAATATAGCCCACACTCCCTCTCGTCTCCGACCCATCTCCCAGGTCTCCATGTTCCCCACTTACCTGCGGGCTTTGCTCACCTGTCCCCGTCGAACCTAGTTTAAAGCCCTCCTCACTAGGTTAGCCAGTCTGTGTCCAAATAGGGTCTTTCCCCTCCTCGAAAGGTGAACACCATCTCTGCCTAGCAGTCCTTCCTCAAATAGCATCCCGTGGTCTAGGAAGCCAAAGCCCTCCTGGCGACACCATCTTCGCAGCCAGGCATTCACCTCCATGATGCATCTGTCTCTGCCCGGGCCCCTACCTTTGACAGGAAGAATCGAAGAGAATACCACCTGCGCTCCAAACTCCTTCACCCGTACTCCCAGAGCCCTGTAGTCACTCTTGATCCGCTCAGTGTCACACCGCGCAGTATCATTTGTGCCCACATGGATGAGTAGCATGGGGTAGTAGTCAGAGGGCTGGATAATCCTCGACAATGCCTCCGTAACGTCTCGGATACGGGCTCCCGGCAGGCAGCATACCTCCCGAGATGAAATGTCAGGGCGACAGATGGGCGCCTCCGTCCCCCTCAGCAGAGAGTCTCCGACCACCACTACCCTACGTTTCCTATTCGCAGTGGTGGCAGCAGACCTCCCAGCCTTAGGGGTACGAGGCTTCTCCTCCTTTACTGGAGGGGGTGATGCCTTCTTTCCTGTATCAAGAAGAGCATAACGGTTACCTATTACCACAGCGGGAGGGTTCGGAGCAGGGGTGGAGCACTGCCTGCTGCCAGAAGTAACCAGCTGCCAGTGTCCACCCTGAGCCATCTCCTCCTCCACCAGTGGTGTATCAGCAGTCCTGTGTCCTGGGACAGCTACCTCAGCTGTCTCCACATGGACACTGTCCAGGAATTGCTCGTGGATTCGGATGCTTCTCAACCTAGCCACCTCCTCCTGTAGCTCTCCCACCTGCTGCCTGAGAGATTCCACCAGCAGGCACCTTTCACATTGGATGGTCCCCTCAGCCTGGATATCAGTAAGTGGAAATTGCAAGTTACAGTCTCTGCAAAACCACACCAGGATCTGGGTAGAAGCATCCATGCTCAGGCGCTCTGTCTGGCTACAGGCGCAGGTGGAGGAGACAGAAGCAGTGCTGGCACAGGTGTTGCGGGTCTTCCTAACCATCGTAAGCCTCCCTCTGTCAAACTCTCGTCTGCAGCCCCCTGTCCGCTGAAAGGGTTGTTTAAGCAAGAAGTTTAAAGTTTTAAGGGGAATAAAGGGAAAACAGATAGAACCGGCAAGGGACCCTCGCCCCTTCCCACTCCCCTTCCAAACTCCCTTGCGAAACTCCCTGTTAGCAGCCCCTGGTCGCAAACGCTCCCTGGTCGCTTGTGCGCTGCTTTATAAAGCCCTAGCCTGTATGAATGCCCCGCCCACTGAGTAAGGCTCAGCCAATTACCAGAGGCTTCCTGGTTTCAAACCTTCCTTTGAAGCTCACAGCTTCCAACTGTCAGCCACAGCACACGGTCCTTCAAACAACCAAACAAACAAACAGACTGCCAAACACAAGCTCAGCACACAGCAAGTAACCCCCAAACACAAAC
>NW_020693451.1:0-21151 GCF_002925995.2 Terrapene triunguis
ATTAGCTTTTTCCACATCCTCTGTCACTAGGTTGCCTCCCTCATTCAGTAAGGGGCCCACACTTTCCTTGACTTTCTGCTTGTTGCTAACATACCTGAAGAAACCCTTCTTGTTACTCTTAACATCTCTTGCTAGCTGCAACTCCAAGTGCGATTTGGCCTTCCCGATTTCACTCTTGCATGCCTGAGCGATATTTTTATACTCCTCCCTGGTCATTTGTCCAATCTTTCATTTCTTGTAAGCTTCTTTTTTGCGTTTAAGGTCAGCAAGGATTTCACTGTTAAGCCAAGCTGGTCGCCTGCCATATTTACTATTCTTTCTACACGTTGGGATGGTTTGTTCCTGCAACCGCAATAAGGATTCTTTAAAATACAGCCAGCTCTCCTGGACCCCTTTGCCCTTCATGTTATTCTCCCAGGGGATCCTGCCCATCTGTTCCCTGAGGGAGTCAAAGTCTGCTTTTCTGAAGTCCAGGGTCCGTATTCTGCTGCTCTCCTTTCTTCCTTGTGTCAGGATCCTGAACTCGACCATCTCATGGTCACTGCCTCCCAGGTTCCCATCCACTTTTGCTTCCCCTACTAATTCTTCCCTGTTTGTGAGCAGCAGGTCAAGAAAAGCTCTGCCCCTAGTTGGTTCCTCCCGCACTTGCACCAGGAAATTGTCCCCTACACTTTCCAAAAACTTCCTGGATTTTCTGTGCACCGCTGTATTGCTCTCCCAGCAGATATCAGGGTGATTAAAGTCTCCCATGAGAACCAGGGCCTGCGATCTAGCAACTTCTGTTAGTTGCTGGAAGAAAGCCTCGTCCACCTCATCCCATTGGTCTGGTGGTCTATAGCAGACTCCGACCACGACATCACCCTTGTTGCTCACACTTCTCAACTTTATCCAGAGACAGTCAGGTTTTTCTGCAGTTTCATACCGGAGCTCTGAGCAGTCATACTCCTCTCTTACATACTCTCTTACCTCATCCTAGAGGTACACGTTTCTATTTGTCTGTACTAAAATGCACATATTGTTCACTTGCGCCCAAATTCCCAAGCAATACAGATTGCTCTGTAGCAATAACTTGTGCTCTATATCTCTACATTATTTCCCATTTTGCAATTTTTGTGTCATCCGTAAACTTTATCAGTGATACTATGTTGTCTGCCAGGTCATTGATAAAAATGTTACAAAGCATAAGGCCAAGAACTGATCCCTGTGGGACCCCCATAGAAACACACCCTCACGACTTAAACACTACAAGCCGTGGAGGGAATACTTTACCATGTGCAGGTATTGTGTCAGTTACTATGTGTTCTATATGCGATTGTTCAGATGAGTTTAAGGGAAAGGTAGATTGAGGGTCTATTTCTAATGGGTGGGGTAATCCTAACAATATCCTGTAATGACCTGCTGGCTCCCTATTGGATACTGCCCCCTCTAGAGTGGTAGGAAGAGAAAGGACTAAATCCTAGCTTATTCTGGTGGAGGAAGGACCTTGATTAGCATCTCACCAGCAGGGGGCACTGTGTTAACCAGAATGATGAGGAAAGAGACGTGACATCCTGTGGACAGAAGGGCTCAGGCTGGGAGAGCGAGATGGCCAGTGTGTGTGAGAGGGTGAGCAGCAGGCTGCAGGCAGCAAGGACAGAAAGCCGGGCAGTGGTATCCTGAGAGCCAGGGCAAGGAGGCAGGTGGGAAGGTGAGAGCTGATCAGGAAAGCAGGCTGTGGCTGGCGGGCTGGGAGCAGCAGCACCAGGACATGTGGGGTGGAGCAGCCTGCAAGCAGGAGGGGAGAGGCAATTGCTAAGGCTGGGTGACAGGAGGACAATGCAGAGGGACCCCGAGGAGACCAGAGATGACAGGACTGAGCTCTGGCCAGTGGGGTCGCAGACAAGCCCTAAATTGTCTGCCATGAGAAAGATGGGACAGAAAGGGCACCAGGTGCCAGCCCGCAGCCAGCTCTCAGTGACACACTTGCTGGCTGGGCTGTGTTATCAGTAGCTGGGTGATACTGCAGATTTGGCCATGCACTGCTACTGGCTGGGGACAGACTGGCTAAGCGGCAGTTCTGCAAAAAAGGACCTGGGGATTACAGTGGATGAGAAGCTGGATATGAGTCTGTAGTGTGGCCCTGTTGCCAAGAAGGCTAACAGCATATTGGGCTAAATTAGTAGGAGTATTGCCAGCAGATGGAGGGAAGTGATTATTTCCCTCTATTCGGCACTGATGAGGCCACATCTGGAGTGTTGCGTCTAGTTTTGGGCCCTGCACTACAGAAAGGATGTGGACAAACTGGAGAGAGTCCAGCGGAGGGCAACGAAAATGATTAGGGGGCTGGAGCACATGGCTTATGAGCAGGGCCGGCTCTAGGTTTTTTGCCGTCCCAAGCAAAAAATGTTTTGGCTGCCCCCCACCCCAGCCCTGGGCTCCTCCGCAGCGCCCTGCCACCCCAGCCCTGGGCTCTCCCCCCGCACCCTCACCCCCTGCTGCCCCAGAGCTGGGATCTCCCCCCGACCCCCTGCCGCCCCAACCCCTGGACTCCCCCCCCACCCGCACCCTCTGCCGCCCAAACACTGGGCTCTCCCCCCCACCCCACCCCGGGCTTCCCCCCACCAGTGCTGACTCTGCCCGCTTCCCCCCTCGCCTCCAGCCGGTCCGGCGCTGGCAGGGTCGGGGTAAGCAGCGGGGCTCCCTGGCCGCGCCTCAGCCCAGGCTCCCTCCAGCCAGGGCTCCCACCTCCAGGACCGGCCGGGACCCGGGACGGCAGAGCCAGGGACCGCCTGGCAGAGGGCTGAGGAGCTGGGGCAGGGCAGCCCCAGAGAGAGCGGAGCCCCGGAGAGCAGGACACGGGCCCCATACGGCAGTGCCCCGGGCACCGGTCCCCACTATGGCCCCGCTGCTGCTGCTCCTGGCCGCCCTGCCGCAGTCCCTGGGTGGCTTGGGCCGCTTCGCCCAGCCCCGGCTGCGGCGCTGGGGGGCGGCCGCCCTGCGGCACCTGCCATAAGGTGCGGGCGCTGCTCCCCGACGAGAACCGCAGCGGCCCCAGGGCGCCCCCTGTGCAGGACATGCTGCTGCTGCCAGGGCCCGCTCTAGGCTTTTGCCGCCACAAGCGCAAAAAAAAAAAAAAAGGCTGGCTGGAATGCTGCCCCTGAAAATGTGCTGCCCCAAGCACCTGCTTGGTTTGCTGGTGCCTGGAGCCGGCCCTGCTTATGAGGAGAAGCTGAGGGACCTGTGGTTATTTAGTCTGCAGAAGAGAAGAGTGAGGGGGGATTTGATAGCAGCCTTCAACTACCTGAATGGGGGTTCCAAAGAGGATGGAGCTAGGCTGTTCTCAGTGGTGGCAGATGACAGAACAAGGAGTAATGGTCTCAAGTTGCAGTGAGGGATATCTAGCTTGGATATTAGGAAACACTATTTCACTAGGAGGGTGGTGAAACGCTGGAATGGGTTACCTAGGGAGGTGGTGGAATCTCCATCCTTAGAGGTTTTTAAGGCCCGGCTTGACAAAGCCCTGGCTGGGATGATTTAGTTGGGGTTGGTCCTGCTTTGAGCAGGGGGTTGGACTAGATGACCTCCTGAGGTCTCTTCGAACCCTAATCTTCTATGATTCTATGAAATGATGGGTGATGATCGGGGGGAGTCCCAGCCTCTTTGTGGGAAACACATTAATGTTGATGTTGCTTATTCACATTTACTGTTTACAGCCAGTTTGGGAGAACAGAGCAGTGTTCAATTTCCTTTTCTTTCCAGCCCTTTTGGGAGAGCAGGAGTGACAGCTCAGGTTCAGGACAGTGTGCACATATGTGGGGCTGTTACTGCCTTAGTGAGTAAAGTCATTGTTTTTCTAACTTCAAAATATGCTGCATTTGTGGTTGCTAAAAACCACAGGATTCTGCCCTTGGCTGCACCAAGTTCACATCTGGCCGTGCTGAGAGACTTTGAGGAGAAGATATTGGCTGTAACCCACCTTCCTACTGCCCTGATCCTGGACCAGGTCGGGGCCAAAACAGCCTCTGGTATAACTTAGAGGAAACTGCGGAACTAAAATTTATTTGCAATTTAACACCATTAATTTGTGCTTGAATAGGGACTGGGATTGGCTGGCTCACTACAGAAGCAACTTTGCCTCTCCTGGAGTTGACACCTCCTCATCAATTGTTGGGAGTGAACTACATCCACCCTGATGGTGTTGGCCCTGTCAACACTGGTTCTCCACTTGTGAGGTAACTCCCTTCTCTTCATGTGTCAGTATAATAATGCCTGCATCTGTAATTCTGACTCCATGCATCTGAAGAAGTGGGTTTTTACCCATAAAAGCTTATGCCCAAATAAATCTGTTAGTCTTTAAGGTGCCACCAGACTTCTTGTTGTTTTGATAAATAGAGTGTAACTCACACCACCACCATGTTAACAGGCACTGACTAAAGGGAACCAGCTGGTACTTACTGCAGTATCTGTAATTTGCAGTTTGGATGTTTTAATCCTTCACACAGCAGCTGCACTCCTGAATCTCCTAGGTTGTTCCACCTTATGCCGAGCTCTGTCAGGGTCTGGCTGGTGCTAAGAACAGAGGACAGATCCTCACAACAAACAACTGTGAGATCACAATACCCCAGTCTGTAGGATATGAAGATATACAGAGAGCAAAATGACGACTTGTTTATGCCCCATCCTCTGCATTTCCCCTCCTTGATACCTGTATGCAACTCTAAAAGTGATTCTTAATTTAGAAGAAATACAGAAATCACTTCATTTTGATTCAGATTACAAAAAGACCCCTATAGAATATCAGGGTTGGAAAGGACCTCAGGAGGTCATCTAGTCCAACCCCCTGCTCAAAGCAGGGCCAAGCCCCAGACAGATTTTTGCCCCAGATCCCTAACTGGCCCCCTCAAGGATTGAACTCACAACTCTGGGTTTAGCAGTCCAATGCTCAAACCACTGAGCTATTCCTCCCCCCGATACAGAGCTGTAGACCGGGGTGGGCAAACTACGGCCCACAGGCCATTTTAAGCCAGCCCTCGAGGTCCCACTGGGGAGTGGGGTCTGGGGCTTGTCCTGCTCCGGTGCTCTGGCGTTCCAGCTGGGGAGCAGAGTCAGGGGGCCGCTCTATGTGGCTCCCGGAAGCCGTGGTATGGCCCTGCTCCTGCTGCTGCGCACTCCAATGGCCCCATCCGCTGCTACTGCTTCCGGGAGCCATTTGAGGTAAGCGCCGCCCGGAGCCTGCATCCCTGAGCCTCTCCCCATGCCCCAACCCCCTTCCCAGGGCCGGCTCCAGGGTTTTTGCCGCCCCAAGTGGCGCCAAAAAAAAAAAAAGCCGCGATCGCGATCTGCAGCAGCAATTCGGCGGGAGGTCCTTCGCTTCGAGTGGGAGTGAGGGACCATCCCCCGAATTGCCGCCGAATAGTTGGACGTGCCGCCCCTCTCCGGAGTGGCCGTCCCAAGCACCTGCTTGGCAAGCTGGTGCCTGGAGCCGGCCCTGCCCCTTCCCCAGCCCTGATTCCCCTCCTGCCCTCTAAACCCCTTGATCCCAGCCCAGAGCACCCTCCTATACCCCAAGCTCCGCATCTCCAGCCCCACCCCAGAGTGCGCACCCTCAGCCGGAGCCCGCACCCCACTCCCCGCCCCAGCCTGGAGCCCCCTCCCGCACCCTGAACTCCTCATTTCTGGCCCCACCCCAGAACCCACACCCCCAACCAGAGCCCTCATCCCCTCCCCCCCAATTTTGTGAGCATTCACAGCCCACCATACAATTTCTATTCCCAGATGTGGCCCTCGGGCCAAAAAGTTTGCCCACCCCTGCTCTAGATCTCTAACACACAATTAGTGCTACAACCAAAACCCCAGTAGCATTAAATTAATTATTCTAATAGGAACTCGTCCATCCAGCTACAGAAAACACCTTCTCAACCCTCTTTAAAACCCCAATCAAACAGAGGCTCTTTGCAGCATGCCCAGAAGGTCCCTAAATGTGGGGTATTTTGGACTGGGGGGAAAGGCAAGTCCCAGAGCCCTCACAGAGGCCAACCATCCCTTCTCTTTTATAACAAGGGGGGGGGATCAGCTCAGTCTCCCATGCTGACTGCAGTTGGGGCAGTCTGGCCCAGTGACAGACACAATCCCTCAGGTAGGCCAGTCCCAGGCCATTTAGGGCTTTATAGATCAGAACCAGCCTCTTAAACTCCACCCAGAGACCAATGGGCAACGAGTGCAGATCCTGCAGCCATCTGCTCCCAGCAGGATGCCATGCTCAGTAAGTGACCTAGCGCTGTCTACACTGGGGCATAGGTCTGCTTAACTAAGTCTCTCGGGGGTGTGACTTTTTCATGCCCCTGAGTGACGTAGCTGGGTCAACCTAACTTTCTAGTGTCAACCAAACCTTAGTGAGTTAAATAAACAGAGGACCTACAGAAAATATCTATGGGGCACGAAGTTGGCTCTGTGTGACCCAACTTCTCTCTAGTAAAATACGACAAATCTACAGTGCAGTGGGGTCTCTCAGCTGTACATGGGAGGAGAGTAGGTGTTTTTGGGTGGTCATTAGAAGAACTGTTTGGGATTTTTTCAGTGAAATAGTTTTTCCATCAGAAAATGCAGATTAGTCACAAACTTTTTGTGGGAATGTCTCAGTGTTGATGGAAGTTCTGTTGGGAAGATACCGTCTCTCCGAGCCAGGCTGGACTTTCTGGGCAAAACTACAGAGAGAGCAAGACTAGAATAGCCTGTAGCTCCGTGGTTGGGGCATTCACCTGGCCTGTGTGAGGCCCAGCTTTGTCTCCTCCCAAATCAGGCAGAGCAGTGACTTTAACCTGTGCCCCCCACATCTCAGGTGGGTGCCCTAACCAGTGGGCTATTGGCTAGTCTAGCTTCTCTCTCTCTAAGAAGGTGTTTGTTTCATCACAATGCAGAAGGGGGAAAATATTGAGTTTTCACAGGATAGAAAACAGTTCCCCACAGCTGTTAATAGTACTGATGCCTCAGTAGACAAAGCTCAGGTCACTGTAGTACAATGTTAATAAGCACAGACTGCAGGAAACCAGCTGTTACTTACACTAGTTTCTGTAGTTTGCAGTCTGGATGTTTCAATCCCTCACACAGCAGCTGCACGCCTGAATCCCCCAGTTTGTTATCCGCCAGTTCCAGCACTGTCAGGCTCTGGCTGGTGCTGAGAATAGTGGAGAGATCCCCACAGCAAGCAGCTGTGAGGCTGCAACTCCCCAGCCTACAAGAGACAAACACACAGAGAGGGAAGTGATCACTTGTTTCCTCCCTGTTGGCTGTGGTTCCCTCACTGTTGTCAGTGTCTGTCTGGAGAGGGTTTCATTTCCATTCTGGAGGGAGGGAAGGATGGCTCTTGCCATATGTGCCACTAGCCAAATACTTAGGGGCTAGGGACATCCCAGGTCCTCAGTGAGTAAGGGGTTAATTCTGGCTTCCTTCCATCTGTCCTTGCACAGGTGCTCAGGGAAAGGGCTATCAAAACAGCTGCTGGGGAGCCAGTGGGCGCAGAATGGCTGTGGGTTGAGATGGCTGCAAATCCAGGCTGAGCGAGCCTCAGGCTGGGGTGGTTTATGATTTGATGTGTTTAAGTTGTTTTGCTTTGCCTACTGAGATTTACTTGTGCTGAAATATCCTTCCTGATTACCAGAGTCTTGCTGCTGTACAGTGCTAGGACCATGGTACCACCCCGTACACCTGCTGCTTACGCTGACTCTTCCCGACTCTCAATAAGACATTTGCTGTTGCAGCTGAGTCTTCAGAGCTTTGCTGGCCCTGCAAGTTTGGCCTGAAACTACCTCTGGGAGGATATATCACGTAGGGTCCCGCAGGGGTCTGTCCTGGGTCTGGTACTGTTCAATATTTTCATTAACAGCTTGGATGATGGAGTGGCAAGTACACTTATAACATTTGCAGATGGCACCAAGCTGGGAGGGGTTGCAAGCAATTTAGAAGACAGGATTAGAATTCAAAATGATCCTGATTAATTGGAAAATTGGTCTGAAATTGATCATATTAAATAGAGACGTGCAACGTACTGCACATAGGAAGGAAAAATATCAAATGCATAACTGCAAAATGGGGACTAACTGGCTAGGCGGCAGTACTGCAGAAAACGACCAGGGGATTATAGTGGATCACAAAGTGAATATGAATAAACAGTGTGATGTATTTTTGGAATAAGGCTAATATCACTGTAGGGTGTATTAGCAGGAGAGTCGTAAGTAAGGTATGGGAGGTGATTGTCCCACTCTACTCATCACTGGCGAGGTCTCAGCTGGAGAACTGTGTCCAGTTCGGGGCAACCCAGTTCAAGAAAGATGTTGACAAATTAGAGAGTCCAGATGAGAGCAACAAAAGTGAAAAGAGGTTTAGAAAACAAGCTCCATGAGGAAACGTTGAAAGAACTGGGCATGTTTAGTCTACAGAAGAGAAGGCTGAGGGGCAACATAACAGTCTTCAAAGACGTGAAAGGTTGTGATAAAGACAATGGTGATCCATTGCTCTCCATGTCCACCAAGGGTAGGACAAGAAGTAATCAGCTTAATCAGCAGCAAGGGAGATTTAGGTTGGATATTAGGAAACACTTTCAAACTATAAGGATATTAAAGCCCTGGAACAAGTTACCTAGGGAGACTGTGGAATCCCCGTCGTTGGAGGTTTTTAAGAACAGGTGAGACAAACATCTGTCAGGGATGGGCTACGTTTATTTAATTCTGCCTCTGCACTGGGGGATGGACTTGATGACCTCTCGGGTCCCTTCCAGCCGTACATTTCTATGGAGTGGAAGGTGCAGGCCCTGGGGCTGGTGGAAGCAAGCATTACAGTTCTGTAAACCCAGCAGCCAGAGCTACCATGCCAGCAGGCACAGACTGGAGGAGACCAGCCGGTACTTACAGTATTTTTTGCAGTTTGCAGTTGGGATGTCTCAGTCCTTCACACAGCAGCTGCAGTCCTGAATCTCCCAGCTTCGTCCCCCAAAGGTTCAGCTCTGCCAGGGCCTGGCTGGTGCTGAGAGCAGAGGAGAGAAATCCGCAACATACAGCTGAGAGTCTGCACCCTTCCAGCCTGCATGACATGAGGAGAGAATGGAAAATGACTCATTTCTGACCCATGCTCTGTGTTCCCCTCACAGATGTCCGTGTGAGTCCAGAAAGATTTGTTATTGTGGGAGTGCAGGGAGAGACGACAGCGCAGTGGGAAAAGGCCAGGGGGAATAAAAACACGAAAGGCCGTTAGTGTGGATTTCTTCCATGCACACCTGTCAGGCAGGGTTTAGCTCTCATTTATGTTGGTGTAACTCTGGAGCAAATCCCTTGCAATCAATAAAGGCTGACTTGCAAATACAGAGCAGCTGAGAGCACAGTCTGGCCCGTTATGTCGGTTACCCAGCACTCCACAAGTGACTGTTCAGTTGAAGTGAAGGGAGGGGGCGGGTTGTGGGGGCACTTTTAGTGGGTTGGGAGGGGGAAGGTCGTGGCTGGAAAATAGTTCAAACGTTTTCATTGCTAGCGCTCTGGATCCCTTCTGGTTTAAGCAGATGGAGCCAGAATAAGCTCTCCAGCCCCAAATGTTCCCCAGGGCCGTTTTGGGGCAGATTTTCAAGGGTACGTCTTCACTACCCGCCGTATCGGTGAGTAGCAATCGATTTATCCGGGATCGATATATCGCGTCTCGTTAAGACGCGATATATCGATCCCCGAATGCGCTCACCGTCGACTCCGGAACTCTACCAGAGCGAGCGGTGGTAGCACAGTCGACGAGGGAGCCGCGGCCGTCGATCCCGCGCCGTGTGGACCCCAGGTAATTCGATCCAAGATACTTCGACTTCAGCTACGCTATTCGCGTAGCTGAAGTTGCGTATCTTGGATCGATCCCTCCCCCCAGTGTAGACCAGCCCCAAGAGACAAAAGCACCAGCAAAGTGAATGTCAAAATCAGCCTTCTTTTACTGCAGCTGCTGTCTATCATTGGAGGTTTGGGGTTAATGCCACCAACCCCTAATTCAGGGACCCCCATTCTCTCCCTAGAACATCAGAGCCATGGCTGGAGGGATGAGCTGCTTCTGTCCCCATCTCTCCCCACCAACCTCCAGCAGGGCCTCAAAGCTCTGCCTGTCAGTATGTAGGTGGACAGGACTCGTCTCAGGGGTCTTTGTTTTTTCTCCACCATCAGTGACGATCGGCCTCTCCTCCCCCACAGCCCTGCAGAGAGTGACGGTGGCACCTCTCCCTGGTGGCAACTGCCCCGTCTCTCCCTCACAGCTCAGAGGAGGGTGGGTAACGAGAAACTCACTAATAGTGATATGGGGGGGGGGGGGCGGGAGGGAAGATTCACAGCTGAAGTGTGTCTGCTTCACTGCTGTGCTGCTCTGACAGATCTACTGGAATAGTCCATGGAATAGTCTCCACCTGGAAGTGGTAGAAGCTCCATGACTTGGGCCATCATCACAGACTAGACAACTCATGGGGAAATACACTGTAGGGAGCAGGGTATGAGGTGAAATAATGGCCTTGTGAACCTGGTGCAGGGCCCACTGCCCACCAGCTTTGGATCTAATGTGCTGCAGAGAAGGGGTCTCTGGAGACTGTGTTAGTGACAGATCACTCCTACATCACCACCCACCATACTCTGATTGACAGCTGCCTCAAAAGGAGGCAGTTTGTGCCACTCATTGGGCTGGGGTATCTGCACTCAGCTGCTTTGACGCCATGGAAAGCTTTTAAAGTTTTAAAAGTTAATATATAAAGGTGTCAAAGTCATTAAAGTTATCTTTAAAATGGGCTGTTAGTGGAAGGATAAGAGAGTGCTCTTTTTTTTTAAAAAAAAAGCCCAATATTAAAGAATTGGTTTAAAAAAATTAAAATACTTATTTTCCCAAGACTGGGACTGTGTTGCCAGCTGTCTGCTGTGGGCCCACCTTTGCTTAATATTTCCATTTTCCAAACAGGGCAGGCTGGGTGCGTGTTGTGAGCCATTGACAATGGTGCTGGAGAGACATTTAACTCTCAGCTTTTCCATATACCTACAGGGGGCAGACACCAGATACCAGTGACAGCCCCTGTGAAGCGCTTAACATAGAGGTCACCTGAAAATACACAGAGGACACCAAATATTACTTACCCCAGTATCTGTAATTTGCAGTTTGGCCGTTTCAGTCCCTCACACAGCAACTGAACTCCAACATCTCCCAGAGAAAAATTATAACTGAGGTCCAGCTCTGTCAGGCTCTGGCTGGTGCTGAGAACAGTGGAGAGATCCCCACAGCAAGCGCCTGTGAGACCGCAAAATCTCAACCTGCAGGAGAGACAAATGCAGGGCAGATCCATCAGAGAGCGAATGAGGCTCATCATAGGTGTTCTGATGGGTGGCCCCACCCAGCATCCCCTTTCCCTGACCAATCAGCATCAGGAATGAACCAGAAATCCAGCCCATGACTCTGTCCCAAGACCCATCCCTTGACCAATGAGAACCGAGAACCAGGTTTGGGTGTGACTTCCTGCATTAGCCCCACTGCTTGCACTATAGAGAAAGAGAGAAAGTGAAGTTTCAAGGAAGGCTCTAGGAAAGGGTTAGGAGGAGGAAAATGGGGAAGATGGACGGAGAAGTTTGGAGGGTGGAAAATATCAGAAGAGAGAAGTTAATTGGAGGGTAAAAACAACACTACAAAACAATGAGGAAAAAAGAGTCAGAGAGAAAAGGAGAGAAGAAAACATTCAAGCAGAGAAAAACTAAAAATAGTAAAGGGGAGACCTAGTGGCACTCAGTTACATTATTTTATATCAAGTTTGATGCCAAAACGTTGCAATAAAATACACTCATGGCATGTGGCCAACCCCAAAAGTCCAAAATCATGAGTCAGGCTCCAAAAAGTCACAATATCGTCTTAGAATTCACGGGATTTTTTTTACAAATACATTTTGGGTTCTTTTTATTTGTCTTCTGGTTTTTGAGACTTTAGGGTTTGTGTTTTCAGACTCTCTCTGTAACCACAAGGGCTAGAAACTTAGCTTTCATTTTTAAAAAGTGAGGGGCTCACTTATTCACATGACTCCAGAAGCTGTGACTTGAAGGAAAAAACATCACATATCAAAATTTGTGATAAAATCATGAGATGGCAACAATATTATATATCAGACACCATGACTCCATAGGACAATGGGGTCTCTGTAACCTGGTTAGGAATGGTAGGTGGGCATGGGAGTCCATTTGTTCAGAGATTAGAGGAGGGAATAACCTGATTTTTGTTTACCTCAAAATCTTTACTGTAAAATAATGGGTTTTCAGTCCTCCTTTAATTGCAAATCTGAATGCAAACTTAATTATAGAATTTCTTGCACTCCCTCCACAAGTTTTTCCCCAGTGTTGGTGCTGGGTTTTAGAATACTTCATGCTTGCATCTACCTGAAATAATCATATATATTTTGAGGTCCTGTGGTTTTGATGCACATCTGTTTTCGCAGTACATTACCTGATGCACTAGCAAGTTATCCTAGCATAGAAGTCCAGATGAACACCGGCTGTGCTTGTATTATTGATTATTTTATTACATTATTTTTATTGCACAGCATTCTGACTTTGAAACATATGAAAAGCTTCTAAAATACAGGAAATTGCACCTAACTTTTCAAAAATGTCTGGGTGGCCATGGCTAGTTCATGCCACTGCTCACCGCTGCCCGTGCTACCACGGCTACGCTACTATTTTTAGTGCAGTAGCTCAGATCAGCACTAGCATGAATGTGTGTACATGAGCTGGGAATCACACACCCCCAGCTCCAACTGCAGATATAGCCTAAGGCTTCTAGGGCAGAGAGCTACTTATCAATGGATAGACACTAGGGGCAGTGATGAGGGGTCCAACCACAGTATCTGATCTGAGGAACTGTGTCCGGAAAATTCAGGAACCTGTTTACCCAAGGCCTGGAGCTACCCAAGCAAAAATGCAAAAGCCATGAAGAGCTGTGGGGAGGTGAACTCCTGCCACCTGCCCCATGGATACATACTTGGAACAGCTAGCTCATGCTGCTGCTCGCGCTGCCATAGCTACATCACTATATTTAGCACGCTGGGTCGATGAGAGCTAGTGCGAGTGTGTCTAGTCACTCTGGGAATCACACCCCCAGCTCCGAGTGCAGACGTAGCCTTCGTGTAGGCAAAAGACTGTGGGAGTGTCTCATGGATATGAGACTTTTCCACTCCAATCCAAGGTTTACATGCAAGACACACAAGAAATACAAGCCAGCCTCTGGAAAGCATTACTCTAGGCACCAGCCACCAATCCAGTGCAAATGAGTTTCAGCCACGGCACACAAAATTACTACAGACACAGGCACACCTCAGGATCAAAGCTTGTGTTGAACAAAGGAAGGTTAGTGGCTTAAAAGCCCTTTATCAGCTTGGATTAGATCCCTGACCTGGTCTGCATCCCCAGAGCCTGGCTATCTGACACTGCAGGCTGGGAGCTGGATCATTTCATCCTACCAGCTGACACAGGGCCCTACAGACCCAGACTAGGCAGTTCCCCCGGCAGAGCAATTTTATTGCTATCCAGCTTCAAATGCAAAAGAAACTGCTTTGTAACAAAATCCCTTGAGTGCATCTACTTAATCTGAGAGACCAATGACAAGACCAATAAGACATCCCAGTAGCACAGATCTATTACCTACAGAGAGCTCAAGTTTTCTGGAGGAGCTGACAGAGACACTGGCTGACATGGTGATGCAGTTCCTGAGGCTCATCATTCTTGGAGGCTTAACGATTCACACTGACAATGCATCTGATCCAATGCACAAAACTTTCTATTTGCCCTGTTCACCTTTGGATTCTCACAGGCAATCTCTAGGCCTTAAACACACACAGAGCTGGTTACATCCTGACCTTTATAATGAACGTGGATCACTCCCCGATGCCAGTCAGATTACCACCTCCAAAAGAGAAAGAACATAAGAATGGCCATACTGGGTCAGAGCAAAGGTCCATCTAGCCCAGTATCCTGTCTTGTGACAGGTGCCCCAGAGGGAATAAACAGAACAGGTAATCATCAAGTGCTCCATCCCCTGTTGCCCATTCTCAGCTTCTGGCCAACAGAGGCTAGGGACATCATCCCTGCCCATCCTGGCTAATAGCCATTGGTGGACCTATCTTCCATGAATTTATCTAGTTCTTTTTTGAACCCTGTTATAGTCTTCACAACATCCTCTAGCAAGGAGTTCCACAAGTTGACTGTGCGTTGTGTGAAAAACATACTTCCTTGTGTTTGTTTTAAATCTGCTGCCTATTAATTAATTAATTTCCAGGCAAGACGGTCTTAACATCATGGTCCATACTAGAGAGCTCATTGATCCAGTTAGACCCACAAAGCACTGATGCCCTAGCCCAGCAGCTAAGGACTAGAAGAACCAGTGAGACATCACAGTCACTGACTGACCACAGCCTTGAATACTTTGGTTCTGAAGCACTTCCTTCCCGTATGGCCCTCACAGAGCTTTGTGGTTTCTTCTTCCTGTGACAGATGATGCAAGGAGGCAAGAAAACCCAAGTGTCAGTGTTGAGAACACTCAAGAAGAAACAGATTTCTGAACAACGAATTCTTCTTAGTCTCCTCCATGGCCAAGGAACAGGCAAAGAGATCCTCCTTCTCCTCTTCCATAGCAACCACCAAGGCAACATCGATGCAGTTGGACTATGGAGGTGTGAATTGCAACAGCACAGCATTCTGGTGCATGCAGCTCCCCAATGTGGACAGTCCTAGTGTAAACTAAGAGGTACCTAGCTTGTGTTAACATAGTCCTCTTCAAACAGGACTATGTTAGGATGCACTAGGTACCTTTTTGTTTGCACCTGCATTGTCTATATGGGGGAGTTATAACACAGCACTTTGGTGCATGCTGCACTTCACACCCCTGTAGTCTGAACTGCAGGGCTGTGTAGACACGCCCCAAGTCACACCCCACAGAACTATTCTGGATTGTCAATAACATTGCTAACCTAGATGTCTCCTAGTTCCAGAGCCCAGCACCACTCAGCGTGAGGAACTGTACCCACTTCACAGAGAAGATCTTCCACATCCAAGATGGCCTCTATGGCCCTCAGGGACAACACAACACTCTCCTCAGAATTCTGTTCATTCACAGAACAGGAATCCTAGACATGCTAGAGGAAATCTGAGCCTCTGCCTATGACTCCTCCGATCCTTGATCTCTGTGGCTAGTGCAGGACAGCAAGAGCAGGGCCATCCCTAGGGGGGTGCGGGGCCTGGGGTGGATGTGATGAATCCATCACTTCCGGGACCGACCCGTCACTTCTGGGAGCGACCGCGCTGGCCAATTGCTCTGGCCCGCAGGGCCCCCCAAAGTGCGGGGCCCAGAGCGGTCGCCCCGATTCGCTGTACCCTAGGAACGGCTCTGAGCAAGAGCATCTAGAACCCCTACTAACAAATACTGTCATCGTCTGCTTTTGAGGATAGAAATCTGCTCCCCCAACCTGGAGCATGCAGTAACCTGGCCAGGACTTAAGAATCCATTGCTTGATACAACCAGCCTTACAAACGAATGCCCGGTATCATCAGGTCTCCTGTTTCTGAGCAATCTAGTCAAGCAGCTACTGAACAGTTGCATCCAACTTCACCTGTCCATTGGCAATATCCAGCTGGATTTTAAGCCTAGACACAGAACAGACATGGCATGCCAAGGCTGATGGAGAACCTCCTCCTGTCCACAGGTGAGAGGATTTTTGAAGCTTTTTACTGTCAGGGTTTGCAGAATGGTGACAAATCCTGTTCTTGTTGGAGTCAACAGTAAAACTTGGAGATGGGGTGGGGGAGCACCTTAGTATTGGGATGTTGTGTGCAGCAAAAACTGCTTTCATCAGGCTGAACAATGATGGGAGGACATGGGATGGCGAACAGAGAAGATTCAATGGCAGCCTGGGTGTAGGTAGGAGGACATGAGGAAGTAAAAATCATCAGGGAGGTCACAAGCGTAGATGGTGGGGGAGGTTCGGGACAGAGGGAGGAGCAGGAGGGGATCAAGGCAGCAGGAACTGACTTAAATGAATCTTATATGCTTTTGTCTCCAGTTGGCTCAAGGGGGTGGGAGGTGAATTCCCTCAGCTCTGTAAGTTCTTTGAGATCCTCAGCTAGACGGTGCTCTAGGAGGGCATGTCATTCAGCTTCAGGGATAGAGACTGTTCCTGTCCCTCCCACCACCTACCCTACAGACCAGGGGAGAGGGATGAGAAGTGGATGCGGGGGTGACTGAACATGAGGAGAAATTGTTCACAGAGGGATCAGAGCTGTCCTGGATTGCAGGTGGTGATTTTCCTTCACTGAAAGGGTCCTCCTGGGTAGTGCCTCCTTCTTGCTCTCACATGCTTGGGGGTGGGGAGAAAGTATCCCCAACTGAGGCATTAATAGGAGAGACTCAGATTTTAGCCTCACCTCGTACCTGCAGGAAGTTTATCATACCCCATCACACCTCCTGCCAAGGTCTGTACATAAAGGAAACTGGTCAATACTTACACTAGTCTCTGCAGTTTGCAGTTTGGCTGTTTCAGTCCTTCACACAGCAGCTGCATTCCCATGGCTCCCAGTTGATTATTACTCAGGTCCAGATCTGTCAGCAACTGGTTGTTGCTGAGAGCAGAAGAGAGCTCCCCACAACAAGCAGCTGAGAGTTTACAAGCCTTCAATCTGAAAGAGATAGATGCCCAGATTAGAGAATGAGCACGTCTGTCTAGCCGGTACTCTCTTCTCAATAGAAATTCCAGCGTGGAAAGCCAAGAAGCCTTTACCATAGTCCCCATGACCCTTAATTTAAGGATTTGCAACGTATCAATAAACAAATGAATAGAGACTGGTGTGAAAAATGAAGAATAAGGGAATTATATAGGAAGCCAGTTGTAAATTAGAGTTTCTCTTTCTTGTAGACTAAAAGTCTCAGTGCTTTAGAAAGAAATATCACCCAGATCAAGGAGACTATGACCAGAATAGACAAACTGAAGATATATTGTCCTCTTGTATCAATCTAGCTGCATTTACACCAGGGGTTGAATTTTTAATTTATTTTAATTTTAATTGACTTTTCCACACCTCTGGTGTCACGTAGCTATGTTGACCTAAATTTTAAGTGTAGATCAGGCCTTAAACATGATGGCTAGATACTGAGGGCTTATCTATACAAGGACATTGACCAGAACTGCTCCCTGTGTGGACACACTATTCCAGAATCAAAATCACTTTTCCTTTAGAACAATTACTCTGCTTTGCCAGCTATTGGGATTCTCAACTGTTGCAAACTGCAGAGTTGTCCATTAGCAGCCTGGGGATCTCAGAGCTGCTGTAGTTTACACTAGGGAACCATTCCAATACCTGGAGCTGCCCTGAATCTGGGAGGCATAAAGATGGTTTAAATCCACTTAGCTCCACCCTCCCTCTGGAATGTGAGATCTTTGCTGCACCTCTTAGAAGCTCAGCGATGAATCTTAACCTTGGTGTTGGCAGCAGTGGGATTGTAAAAGAGAAGTTTACACTGGGGTCCTTCTATGTGCATCTGTTATATCCATTAGCCTGTGTTCCACAAGGGTGTGTTCAGCTAAGCTGAAGGTGAGGGTAGAGCGTGGCTGCATTTTCAGTGGGCTGGTGAATCCTGAAATGCAGCTGTGAAACCGTTCAAAACTTTTTCTCGCTGAGCTTGGAGGGGCCATGGGAAGTGCCTTGCTTCTATTTGCCAGAAGCTGGGAATGGGCGACAGGGAATAGATCACTTGATGACCTGTTCTGTTCATTTCCTCTGAAGCACCAGGCATTGGCCACTGTCGGAAGACAGGATACTGGGCTAGATGGACCTTTGGCCTGACCCAGTATTGCTGTTCTTATGTTCTTATGTGGTGTGGCTGTGGGGAACCCCAAATGTGGGCCTAGTGTATGAGGAAGGGGCTCTACACATCCATCAGCAGCAGAGTAGGCGCAGAGAGGTGTGAAGTGGCCCATTCATCTCAATGGGACATTCTCAGCTGAATGAGAACACCGCATGGAGATGAAAACAGCCTGAAACAATAGCTCCGAGAGGTGTGAACTGCTCCATTCATCTCAGTGGGAGTTCTCATCCCCCCACTCCGTCAGGTATTTAGTATTCTGGTTTACACATGGGAGGCAGGAAGCTGGGCTCAGATCCCCCAGAAGTTTCAAAGTAATGTAGGCTGGATCTGACCTACAGGCTGTTTTAGTGTCCCACAGACATAAGGAAATTTCTGGCCCTCATGGCAGCAGAGATCACCAATGTGAGCCAAGTTTGTAACTGATGCAGTGAAGTCAGCCTGAATCTGCAGAGAGTCTGAAACAATGACTCAGGAGTGGGGACTCTGCTGTCCCCCAGTAATCTGACAGCATGATCAACTTTATTGCTCGTCAGTGACATTTCAGTGCCAACATCAACTACTGAATCACTGATCATTGTAGTGGGTGGAATGAGGGGATTAGGAGATGGGAGCGAAGCCTGCTGGGTTGGGAACTGGAAGTTGCTGCAGGGAAGGAAATGCAGAGAACACACAGGAGACAGCAGAAGAGAAAGCAAAGAGGGGAGGATGGAGAAGGAAGAGAAACCAAAGGCAGAAAAGCAGTGGGCTTAAAGGTGAGCAGATTTTTCCACTGATAATGAATGCAATACTAAAGCACTAAACAAACAATAAATAGTAACAAAACATTTAGTTACTACATAAAGGCCGAAGCCTCCCCTTGATCTCTGACATGAGGGGGGCATTCCACTGCGTATCATGGAGAGAATATAGTATTTATAGCCTGACCTAAGGACCATAATTAACCACAGAAGTCAGCCCTCTTCAAGTGAGTTTGACACTCCAGCCTTACACGCTGGAGCATCTATGTACCTTTCTCACGAACACTCTGCGGGGTTTACAGTCAGTCCTGCCTCCCTAATGGATCTTAAGACTGTGGCCACCTTTTCTAAGGCTATGACATGGTTATCAAGTGGCATATTGGTTATTGAAAAATTAGGCCCATCAATTGCTGGAATGTCACAGGTTCCTGACATAACCCAGAGAGCCTCATCTATTATTAGAACAACTACCGCAGTGGCTATTGTGACAATAGTGACTAAATGCTTTTCTATTACCCAGAGGGGCTGTGTGCCAAAGGTCTAAAAATTTTATTAAGATGATGTTAAAAAAAAATAGTGAACAGAGTTTGAGCATAGAAGTTTGTGGTTATCACGGAATAACATACAGATTATCGGGGGTGCAAAGTTTGGTTTAAGATCAGGTGGCATGAGGAATACATAATCTGCAATATCCCCGATTGGGGGTAAAAGGTTGATGGGTCAAAGTACAGACATTAAGATATGAGGGTATGAAGTTCATAGAGTGGTTGTGTTCGGGTGTGGAGTATAATGAGTGGATATGATGATGAGGATGGATTGACCCTCATTTGGTGAGATTTAATGTTTAGGGAGTTTATGGTTCCAGTTCATATGATCCAACGGAGAAGGTCAATTTAACTGGAACCATAAACTCCCTAAACATTAAATCTCACCAAATGAGGGTCAGTCCATCCTCATCATCATATCCACTCATTATTAGAACAACTACTGCAGTGGCTATTGTGACAATAGTGACTAAATGCTTTTCTATTACCCAGAGGGGCTGTGTGCCAAAGGTCTTTCTACAAACTGGTGCCTTCTCTCCGCTGAGAATAGTTTCACCTCCTGCTGTGAGTACCTCACAGGCCAGACACACCTCAGCCAGGCAGGAGCTGAAAATGGTGAATGTTACAGTTCACACTGAGTTGGGCTACTCAAAAGGTGCACAAGGGGCGGGGAGACCACAGGAAGCCTCGTTTATAGGTTGGGCGTAATAAAAGCTCCCTTTTATTCAATGTAAAAAAAGTAATTGAGGTACTTTATGGAATAGACAGCTGAAGCCAATACAGGCCTCTGCCCAAAACACAGGCCATGTGCAAGGCTGGAGCAGGAGCTTACATGTGGCACAAGGGGTTTCCATGACAATCTAATAAACCTAGGGCAGTGGGTCGATTGTGTCTGTGTGCGAGAAAAGAACAGACAGAAATACCACAGAGCGAGAGACAGAAGGGCAGAACAAGGCAGCCGAACAAGCACTGGGAATATTTCCCAAAGAAAAAGCCCAGAGAGAGCTTGTGGCAGCTCCGTGCTGCTGAAAGAGGCGTGAGCGTTGAGCAAAGAAACTACCTCCTGTTTGATTCTTCCTGTGTTTGAGGAAACGGGACTGTGTGCAGTCTTCATAAACAAGACTGAATCAAAGATACCTGGATCCATCACCAATTTCTCCGTCTAACAAACAATACTCAGGACCCCAAATTTTGGCTAAATGCTCAAGTCAAAAAGGGGTGACACCTCCCTCTCCTTGTGTCCTGTGCTGGGCCTGCCCATGAACATCTTAGGGGCAGAAGAATCACTAAAGGATGCAGGGAAGAGCAGAAAGGAGCCATGATAAAATACACCTGTATGTAATGGCCAGCAGAGCTGACTGGGTAAAACAAAAGAACATGCTGCACCTCCTGAAGGGGGGTTAGCTGCAGGCAAATCCCCCTCCCTTGGCACATGAAGGAGTTACAGGAAAAATTCTTCCTTCCTGAGACGGAATCCCTCCCACAGTTCCCCTGAGACGCACACTGCTCCCAGCATGGAAATGTGTCTATAAGGGACGACTGGGAGATTTAGGGTATTCAGGCTCCTAGGGCCTCTTGTGCTTTTATTAGTTGTGAATCAAAATAAGTGTAAAATTATTTTAAAAATCATTAAAATGATGATAAAACAGGGCTTTTATCAAAGTGATTAAGATTCTGCATTAGTTTTAAATGCCAGGGATACATTAGGAATCATTTGTATATGATGACTTCTTCTTCAGATTCAGGGGGATTGGAACTACTGCTCCAATATGCCCATCTTTATTGATAAATTCCATTTACTGAACATGACAGGCTAGCAGACTGTTGGGAGCCACTGACACACCAGGGGCTGGAGGGAGCATCTTTAGGTATGTCTACATTGCAGTGAGTCCCAGAGCCTGGATTAACTGACTTGGGCTTGCAGGGCTTGTGCTACAGAGCTAAAAATAGCAGTGTAGATATTCCTGCTTGGGCTGGAGCCCAGCACGGGGGGGGGGGGGGGGGGGG
>NW_020693452.1:0-8068 GCF_002925995.2 Terrapene triunguis
GGTAGTTTTATAGCTCCTATTCCCATGGTATCTGAGAACTATCCCCTATTTAAGGTGTTTATCCTCACAAACAGGAGTAGGGAAGGGCTCTTATCACCGTTAAACAGCTGGAAGCCAAGTCCCAGAGCAGTGAAGTGCCCTGCCTGTGGTCCTACTGGCAGCAGGTGGTAGAGCAGGGAATTTAATTCATGTCTCCCAAATCTCAGGCTCCTTCCCTAACCACCAGCCAGCCTTCCTCTCTGGGCTGTCCCATCCCACACTGCGCTACATCTCAGATACCCCCGGAGTCCCAGCCCTTCCTCCTCATTCCTGCAGGGCATAATGTACGGCTGGCCGAGCCCTCTCCCTGCCTTCACTGCTTGATGGGTGGAATCCAGGTTCTGCCCCTCTCCACACCTGCCTGCTCCTCAAGGGCCAGCTGGCCAGCATAGGGGTAGAGGATGCATGGATGTTTAGCTCAAGTCACTACCAAACCCCCTAAGAGCTTTGATAGCCAGCATCTGCTAGCCTGGCACTTCCCTCCCACTAATCAGAACAAAGAAACCCAGCCACACCTTTGCATGTTATTGATTAATTTTACACTGGTCTGCAATTTTTGAGAAGTCGTCTGCTTCAGAGATAAAATGTGCTATTTATTATGTATTTTGATGTGCTGAATTCAAATGACAATTAAAACAACTGGCTACTGTTTAAGATATTTAAGTTTTTACATTTTATGTCTATGTATATTGTGTAGATAGTAGTTTTAATCCTAAATTGTAAACCTAGGTCTTTTCATGTGTTTATGGTTGCTTTACATGATGATATTTCACCTGTCCTGTTTATGTAACACTTTAAAAATCAGCAAAAGGGTTATATAAATAAAATTTATTATGAAACAAAAGACAAAAAACTATTCTGTACATAGTTTAGTCCTATTCAGTGTCTACTCGGCGCTTCTTGGCTTGTCTCTTGTATTCATTCAATGGAGCATCTCTTGTCACTGTCCAGCAATAGTCTGCAAGCATTGATGGGCTCCATTTGCCCTGATAGCATTTCTCCATTGTTGCAATGTCCTGGTGAAATCGCTCGCCGTGCTCATCGCTCACTGCTCCGCAGTTCGGTGGGAAAAAAATCTAGATGAGAGTGCCAAAAATGTATCTTTAGTGACATGTTGCAACCAAGGCTTTTGTATGCCTTGAGGAGGTTTTCCACCAACAACTTGTAGTTGTCTGCCTTGTTGTTTCCGAGAAAATGTATTGCCACTAACTGGAAGGCTTTCCATGCCGTCTTTTCCTTGCCACGCAGTGCATGGTCAAATGCATCATCTCGAAGAAGTTCACGAATCTGAGGACCAACAAAGACACCTTCCTTTATCTTAGCTTCACTTAACCTTGGAAATTTTCCATGGAGGTACTTGAAAGCTGCTTGTGTTTTGTCAATGGCCTAGACAAAGTTCTTCATCAGACCCAGCTTGATGTGTAAGGGTGGTAACAAAATCTTCCTTGATTCAACAAGTGGTGGATGCTGAACCCTTTTCCTCCCAGGCTCCAATGACTGTCGGAGTGGCCAATCTTTCTTGATGTAGTGGGAATCTCTTGCACGACTATCCCATTCGCAGAGAAAACAGCAGTACTTTGTTTATCCAGTCTGCAGACCAAGCAAGAGAGCAACAACCTTCAAATCACCACAGAGCTGCCACTGATGTTGGTCATAGTTTATGAACCTCAAAAGTTGTTTCATGTTGTCATAGGTTTCCTTCATATGGCCTGCATGACCAACTGGAATTGATGGCAAAACATTGCCATCATGCAGTAAAACAGCTTTAAGACTCGTCTTCGATGAATCAATGAACAGTCTCCACTCATCTGGATCGTGAACGATGTTGAGGGCTACCATCACACCATCGATGTTGTTGCAGGCTACAAGATCACCTTCCATGAAGAAGAATGGGACAAGATCCTTTTGACGGTCACGGAACATGGAAACCCTAACATCACCTGCCAGGAGATTCTACTGCTGTAGTCTGGAGCCCAACAGCTCTGCCTTACTCTTGGGTAGTTCCAAATCCCTGACAAGGTCATTCAGTTCACCTTGTGTTATGAGATGTGGTTCAAAGGAGGAGGATGGGAGAAAATGTGGGTCCTGTGACATTGATGGTTCAGGACCAGAAGTTTCATCCTCTTCCTCGTCTGACTCAAGTGAGAATGATTCTGGTGCATCAGGAACCGGCAGTCCTTCTCCGTGGGGTACTGGGCGTATAGCTGATGGAATGTTTGGATAATGCACAGTCCACTTTCTCTTCTTTGACACACCTTTCCCAACTGGAGGCACTATGCAGAAGTAACAATTGCTGGTATGATCTGTTGGCTCTCTCCAAATCATTGGCACTGCAAAAGGCATAGATTTCCTTTTCCTGTTCAACCACTGGCGAAGATTTGTTGCACAAGTGTTGCAGCATATGTGTGGGGCCCACTTCTTGTCCTGATCTCCAATTTTGCAGCCAAAATAAAGGTGATAGGCTTTCTTAACCATAGTGGTTATACTGCGCTTTTGTGATGCAAAAGTCACTTCACCACAAACATAGCAGAAGTTTTCTGCACTGTTCACACAAGTACAAGTCATCTCTGCTCACTTTGGCTAAACAGAAATGTGTCCCTTTGCAAAATCAAACACTGACAAATAAGAGCACGACACTGTATGATTTCTAGAGCTGATATAGGGCAATTTGTTCAGCAGAGTGATGTAAGCTTCGTTATGATTGCATCATCCATGACTTCTAGGAATAACATGATGCAATTCATATCATATATGACACAATACCAGCTTCAGATTGCGTCATTCATTGTTTTGCCTAAAAAGCAAGTACTGTCCAAACCCAGTCATAGATTTATTCATAGATCCAGTCAAAGATGTATTTTAGTCATTTCTGGTTTAAATTGAGATCCCTTCCCTTTATAACTCACTTATCCTCCGCCATTCCCAAGTCAAGGGTCGTATATACTGACCCAATAGCATACCTTGAAAACTAGAGCCAATCAACAATTTTAAGCATCATTTTCGTTCTCAATGACCCAGAATTAGTAAAGTTCGACTACATTTATTTCAGAAGCATTTTGGCTGTAGAGCAGTGTTATTAGTAGACATGTCTATTATGGTAGTGCCTAAGGACCAAACATAAGAACGGCCATACTGGGTCAGACCAATGGTCCATCTAGCTAGTTTCCTGATGCTTCAGAAGGAATAAACAGAACAGGGCAATTTTGAGTGATCCCTCCCCTGTATTCCAGTCCCAGCTTCTGGCAGTTTTAGGGACAGTTGGAGAATGGGATTATATCTCTGACCATCTTGGCTAATAGCCATTGATGGACCTATCCTCCATGAACTGATCTAGTTCCTTTTTGAAGCCACTTCTACTTTTGGCCTTCACAATAACCCCTGGAAAAAGTTCCACAGGTTGAGGAAGAAACACTTCCTCAAGTGTTTAACTGTTAAACCTGCTGTCCATTAATTTCACCAGGTGACCCCTGATTCTCATGTTACGTGAAGGGGTAAATAACACTTCATTTTCTCCACACCAGGGCTGATGGGGGGAGGGGTGGGAGGGAAGCCAGTACAAATTACCGGGGCCCAGCTTCCCCCCCCCCCCCCCCACCACCACCACTCTCATCGGCCCTGTTTAGCCGGTCCGGGGCCCGGCGGTCTGGAAGGGGGCCCAGGCCCTGCTCCGCACCACTCATGATTTTACAGACCTCTACCATATCCCCTCTTAGGCCTGGTCTACACTAGGCGTTTATGTCGAATTTAGCACCGTTACATCGAATAAACCCTGCACCCGTCCACACCACGAAGCTATTTAGTTCAACATAGAGGTCTCTTAAATTCAACTTCTGTACTCCTCCCCAACGAGGGGAGTAGCGCTAAATTCGACATGGCCATATCGAATTAGGCTAGGTGTGGATGGAAATCTACGCTAATAGCTCCGGGAGCTATCCCACAGTGCACCACTCTGACGCTCTGGACAGCAGTCCGAGCTCGGATGCTCTGACCAGCCACACAGGAAATGCCCCGAGAAAATTTGAATTCCTTTTCCTGTCTGGGCAGTTTGAATCTCATTTCCTGTTTGGACATCGTGGCGAGCTCAGCAGCACTGGCAATGATGCAGAGCTCTCCAGCAGAGATGGCACTGCAATCTCAGACTAGAAAGAGGGCCCCAGCATGGACTGATCGGGAAGTCTTGGATCTCATCGCTGTGTGGGGCGATGAGTCCGTGCTTTCCGAGCTGTGCTCCAAAAGACGGAACGCAAAGATCTATGAGAAGATCTCTAAAGCCATGGCAGAGAGAGGATACAGCCGGGATGCAACACAGTGCCGCGTGAAAATCAAGGAGCTGAGACAAGGCTACCAGAAGACCAAAGAGGCAAACGGACGATCCGGAGCCCAGCCCCAGACATCCCGTTTCTATGAGGCACTGCATTCCATCCTAGGTGCGGCCGCCACCACTACCCCACCAGTGACCATGGACTCTGAGGATGGGATATTGTCCACGGCCGGTTCCTCGGACATGTTAGCGGACAGGGAAGATGAGGAAGGAGATGAGGAGGACGAGGCAGTCGACAGCGCTTGCAACGCTGATTTCTCAGACAGCCAGGATCTCTTCATCACCCTTACAGAGATCCCCTACCAACCGTCCCCAGCCGTTAACACGGACACAGAATCAGGGGAAGGATCAGCCAGTAAGTGTTTTAAACATCTAAACATTTATTTTTAACAGAACAGGAATTTTAACAATACCAACAATGGGTTTCTCATGATTACTTTGCCCTAGGCGCTTAACGTTTCAGTCCCTGGCAGTGCAACTATTAAAAAAAAATCTAACAATGTCCGGTTTTGCATGATTGTTCTGCCCAAGCCGCTCTACTGTTTAGTCCCTGCCAGTGCAGCTACAGTAAAATGCGGTCTACATGTCTGGGGATAGAGCAGAAATCCTCCTGGGACATCTCCACGAAGCTCTCCTGGAGGTAATTGGAAAGCCTTTGCATCAGGTTCCTGGGGAGAGCGGCCTTATTGGGTCCTCCGTGGTATGAAACGTTTCCGCGCCAGGAGACAATCAAGTACTCCGGGATCATTGCCCTGCAGAGCGTGGAGGCATACGGCCCTGGTCTTTGCAGGCTTTCCCGAAGGATGTGGAAAAATTGGAAAGAGTCCAGCGGAGGGCAACAAAAATGATTAGGGGTCTGGAGCACATGACTTATGAGGAGAGGCTGAGGGAACTGGGATTGTTTAGTCTCCAGAAGAGAAGAATGAGGGGGGATTTGATAGCAGCCTTCAACTACCTGAAGGGAGGTTCCAAAGAGGATGGAGCTCGGCTGTTCTCAGTGGTGGCAGATGACAGAACAAGCAATGGTCTCAAGTTGCAGTGGGGGAGGTCCAGGTTGGATATTAGGAAACACTATTTCACTAGGAGGGTGGTGAAGCACTGGAATGCATTACCTAGGGAGGTGGTGGAGTCTCCTTCCTTGGAGGTTTTTAAGGCCCGGCTTGACAAAGCCCTGGCTGGGATGATTTAGTTGGGAATTGGTCCTGCTTTGAGCAGGGGGTTGGACTAGATGACCTCTTGAGGTCCCTTCCAACCCTGATATTCTATGATTCTTTCTTTATCACTGTCTGAGATCCTCATCAGGGTGATGTCGCTCATGGTGACCTGCTTTGAATTAGGTAGGGGAATGTTAGTATTGGGACTGCTTGCCCGTTCCTTTACAGAACTGTAACCGCCGGTTTAGAGCCACGCGGTGGAGGCGGGAGAGGGGCGGCATACAGGGATCTTTCCCTGGGACAGCCGCGAGGGGGTGGGACAGGGGCAGAGTTGATGCTTGCCGGATTGCTGGCGGCAGGGACTAGCATTGCTTTCAATGTGAAAGGAGGCCAGTGCTACTATTAAAGTTTTAAGCAGCCACAAGTCTACGGCTTACCATGTCTGCCTGCTACACAAATTCTGGTGTCCTGCCCCGCTTCTCAGGTCGGCAGTGCAAGACCCCAGGCACTGAATGCGAGGGCCGAAAATTCGACCTTGTCCTGAGTGCGCATGTGATAGGTGCTGTGCATGGTCTTGTTCACAGAGAAAGACTATATTCTTTGTTCACAACGAAATTTACCTTTCTGAGGAATTCACTCCCTTCTTCCCATTCCCACAGCCACATCTGCGACTGTCTCCCAACACAGCCTGGCATCACACTCCCAGAGGCTAGCGCAGATTAGGCGGAGGAAGAAGAGGACGCGGGAGGACATGTTCTCGGAACTAATGGGCTGCTCCCGAGCCCAGGCAGCACAGCAGACCCAGTGGAGGGAGAACTTGTCCCAAATGCACTGGACACACATGGAACGTGAGGAGAGGTGGCGGCAGGAAGACCAGCAGGCGACTCAAACGCTGCTTGGACTAATGAGGGAGCAAACGGACATGCTCCGGCGCCTTGTGGATGTTCTGCAGGAACGGAGGCAGGAGGACAGAGCCCCGCTGCAGTCTATCAGTAACCGCCCTCCCCCGCCACCAAGTCCCATACCCCCCTCACCCAAAGTCTAAAGAAGGAGGGGCGGCAGAGTCTGTGAAAACTCTCACTCCACTCCTGCAGCCTGCTCTACTACTAGAAGGCTCTCATTCCCCAAAATTTGACAAGTCCTTTCCTTCCCACCTCACACAAGCCCCCGTCCAAGTTTCACCCCCCAGTTTCATGTCTAGTTGCTAATAAAATATACGTTTCTGTTAATTAATGTTTCCCTCATGTTCTTTTGGAGGAGAGTCTGTCTGAAGTGGGGGAAGGGGGTTGGTAATTGGACAGGACAGTCACCTTTAGCAGGGTACACAGGCGGGGCCAGGTCCAGCAGCAGGGCACATACACAGTGCAGTGACTAGTTACCCTGGTCAGTCTGGGAGGTGGTTTTCATGTTCGGGGGGGGGGTTGCTTTGTGGCGGGGGAGGGCAGTTACAGATCTTATGCAGCGGTCCTTATCCTGGATCACAGAGCCACGCAGCAGGGGATCTGTAACCCTCCTCCCCCTGCTACAAAGTCACATAGCCCCCACATACACGCAGTCCCGATCAGGAGGGCTGGCAGGCTCCGTTCAAACCACCAGTCCACCACTGCGGAGCCTGTCATTCCTGGAGTTTAGAAGCATCATTTGCATCAGTACACTACACCCGCTCCCCACCACAGTCTGCGTCCCAGGTTTAAAACATTCCCATGAAAACAGTAATAAAGAAAACGGTGTCCATTAACAAAATAGAAGTCATTTTATTTTTAAACGTGTGTTGGAAGGGGGTGAAGGGGGTATGTAACTGGAGAGGATAGTCAACGTTAACTGGGTAAAGAAACGGGGGCAGGTTCAGCTTCTCTGTACACAAACTTAAAAGTCACAAGTTACCCTGCTCACTCAGGAACCTAGCTTTCAGAGCCTCCTGGATGCACAGCGCATCCCGCTGGGCTCTTCTAATCGCCCGGCTGTCTGGCTGGGCATAATCAGAAGCCAGGCTATTTGCCTCAACCTCCCACCCCGCCATAAAGGTCTCCCCCTTGCTCTCACAGAGATTGTGGAGCACACAGCAAGCTACTATAACAATGGGGATATTGGTTTCGCTGAGATCACAGCGAGTCAGTAAGCTTCTCCATCTCGCCTTGAGATGGCCAAAAGCACACTCCACCACCATTCTGCACTTGCTCAGCCGGTAGTTGAAGAGTTCTTTTTCAGTGTCCAGGGTGCCAGTATAGGGCTTCATGAGCCAGGGCATTAGCGGGTAGGCTGGGTCCCCGAGGATCACTGTAGGCATCTCCACATCCCCAAGAGTTATTTTGTGGTCCGGGAAGAAAATACCTTCCTGCAGCCGTCTAAACAGACCAGAGTTCCTGAAAACGTCATGAATCTTGCCCGGCCATCCGACGTTGATTCATAGATTCTAGGACTGGAAGGGACCTCGAGAGGTCATCGAGTCCAGTCCCCTGCCCGCATGGCAGGACCAAATACTGTCTAGACCATCCCTGATAGACATTTATCTAACCTACTCTTAAATATCTCCAGAGATGGAGATTCCACAACC
>NW_020693453.1:0-5852 GCF_002925995.2 Terrapene triunguis
TGTCAAGGCTGGATCCCCACTTTGAACTTTAGGGTTCAAATGTAGGGGCCTGCATGAAAACTTCTAAGCTTATCTACCAGCTTAGCTTTGGTCCGCTGCCACCATCACAAGAATTCCCTCCCTGGGAAGCCTTGAGAAACCTTCACCAATTCCCTGGTGAACACAGATCCAAACCCCCTTGGATCTTAAAACAAGGAGAAATTAACCATCCCCCCTCCTTCCTCCACCCTCCTTTCACCAACTCCTGGTGAATACAGATTCAAACCCCCTTGGATCTTAAAACAAGGAGAAATCAATCTGGTTCTTAAAAAAGAAGGCTTTTAATTAAAGAAAAAGGTAAAAATCATCTCTGTAAAATCAGTATGGAAAATAGCTTTACAGGGTAATCAAACTTAAACTTAAAGAGCTCAGAGACCCCCCTCTGTCTTAGGTTCAAAGTACAGCAAAACAAAGATAAACACTCTGGTAAAAGGTACATTTACAAGTTGAGAAAACAAAGTAAATCTAAGACGCCTTGCTGTCTTTTTACTTACTAGTTTGAAATAGGAGAGACTTGTTTAGAAAGATGGGGAGAACCTGGATTGATGTCTGGTCCCTCTCAGTCCCCAGAGCGAACCACTCGTTAAAACAAAGAGCACACACAAAAGCCTTTCCCCCCCCAAGATTTGAAAGTATCTTGTCTCCTTATTGGTCCTTGGGTCAGGTGTCAGCCAGGTTACCCGAGCTTCTTAACCCTTTACAGGTAAAAGGATTTGGCGTCTCTGTACACAGAGAGCTGTTACCCTTCCCTTCATAGTTATGACACGCCCCCCAAATCACAGATAGTGTTGGACGTTTGGTTCCACACTGGCTGTGATTTCTTCCTGGAGTTCTAGGAGAAAACAGAGTTAATAAGACACATGTACCTTTAGACATACTACTGATTATATAAAAACTAACAATATGTTTTATTCCAAGAACAATTGTTAACCAGTTAACTCTGGGAAACTTTCCCGGGAGAGTGCATCAGCCACTTTGTTAGAAGCTCCCGAAATGTGTTGTATTTCAAAATTAAAATTTTGGAGAGCTAAACTCCATCGAAGAAGTTTTTTGTTATTTCCCTTGGCGGTATGAAGCCACTGTAGCGCAGCATGGTCTGTTTGTAGTTGGAAACGCCGTCCCCAAACATATGGGCGTAGCTTTTCCAGCGCGTACACAATGGCGTAGCATTCCTTTTCGCTGATTGACCAGTGACTTTCCCTCTCAGACAGTTTTTTGCTGAGAAACACGACAGGATGGAATTCTTGATCCGGTCCTTCCTGCATTAAAACTGCTCCCACGCCTCTCTCGGAAGCATCTGTGGTTACTAGGAACGGTTTGTCAAAGTCTGGGGCCCTTAGCACAGGGTCAGACATGAGTGTTGCCTTAAGCTGGTTAAAGGCCTTTTGACACTTATCAGTCCACTGAACTGCATTTGGCTGTTTCTTTCTGGTTAGGTCTGTCAGCGGGGCGGCGATTTGGCTGTAGTGTGGTACAAATCGCCTATAATATCCGGCCAAGCCTAAGAAGGATTGGACCTGTTTCTTTGACTTTGGAACCGGCCACTTTTGGATAGCATCCACTTTGGCCTGTAGGGGATTTATAGTTCCTTGACCCACCTGGTGCCCCAGGTACGTTACTCTGTTTTGGCCTATTTGACACTTTTTAGCCTTAACAGTTAGTCCTGCCTGTCGGATGCGCTCGAAGACTTTTCCCAGGTGCTCCAGGTGCTCTGCCCATGAATCAGAAAAAATGGCCACATTATCGAGGTAGGCAACTGCAGATTCTCCCAATCCCGCTAGGAGACCATCTACAAGTCTTTGGAAGGTGGCGGGTGCATTTCGCAACCCGAAAGGGAGTACATTGAATTCGTACACCCCTGCCTGGGTGACGAAGGCTGACTTTTCCTTAGCGGGTTCATCTAGTGGTACTTGCCAGTACCCTTTGGTTAAGTCTAAAGTAGAGATGAATTGGGCATGTCCCAATTTTTCCAATAGCTTATCTGTGCGTGGCATTGGATAGTTGTCAGGACGAGTTACAGCATTTAGCTTACGGTAGTCCACGCAAAAGCGTATTTCCCCATCTGGTTTGGGAACTAGAACCACTGGAGATGCCCATGCACTGTTAGAGGGGCGGATTATACCCATCTGTAGCATGTCCTGGATCTCCCTTTGTATAGCAGCTTGGGCATGAGGTGACTCCCGGTAGGATGGGGTTCTAATTGGGTGAGCATTACCTGTGTCAATGGAGTGGTATGCCCGTTCGGTCCGTCCTGGAGTGGCTGAGAAAATCGGTGCAAAGCTTGTGCACAGCTCCTTGATTTGCTGTCGCTGCAGACGTCCCAGGGTCGTGGAGAGGTTCACCTCTTCCACGCCACCATTCCTTTTTCCTTTGTAGTAGACACCTGCCGGCCACTCCGCGTCATCTGTTTCCTGGGCTGTAAACTGGCAAACGTTTAATTCTCTGGAATAAAAGGGCTTAAGAGAATTAACATGGTATACCTTAGGCTTTATGTTGGAGGTGGGGGAGGCTATGAGATAGTTAACAGCTCCTAGGCGCTCCTGGACCGTGAATGGTCCTTCCCACGACGCTTCCATTTTATGGGCCTGGAGCGCCTTTAAGACCATGACTTGGTCTCCTACTTTGAAGGACCGTTCTCTGGAATGTTTATCATACCAGGCCTTTTGCTCTTCCTGAGCATCCTTTAGGTTTTCTTTAGCAAGGGCTAAAGAGTGTCGGAGGGTGTTTTGTAGGTTGCTTACAAAGTCTAGAATGTTAGTTCCTGGAGAAGGCGTAAACCCCTCCCATTGCTGCTTCACCAACTGTAATGGCCCCTTAACCTCGCGGCCATACACAAGTTCAAATGGTGAAAACCCTAAACTGGGATGTGGTACAGCCCTGTAGGCAAAAAGCAACTGCTGCAACACTAGGTCCCAATCATTGGAGTGTTCATTTATGAATTTACGTATCATGGCCCCCAAAGTTCCATTAAACCTCTCCACCAGACCATTGGTTTGATGGTGATGAGGGGTGGCAACCAAGTGATTCACCCCATGAGCTTCCCACAGGTTTTTCATGTTCCCTGCCAGGAAATTAGTTCCCGAATCTGTAAGGATGTCGGAGGGCCAACCTACCCTGGCAAAAATGTCTGCTAATGCCTGGCACACACTTTTAGCCTTGGTGTTGCTTAAGGGTACAGCTTCCGGCCATCGGGTAGCAAAATCCATGAAAGTCAGTACGTACTGCTTTCCTCTGGGTGTCTTCTTTGGGAAAGGACCCAGAATATCCACAGCTACTCGCTGAAATGGGACCTCAATTATGGGTAGTGGCTGGAGAGGGGCTTTAACCTGGTCTTGGGGCTTTCCCACTCGTTGGCACACCTCACAAGACCGGACATAATTAGCAACGTCCTTGCCCATTCCCTCCCAGTGGAAGGACTTCCCCAACCGGTCTTTGGTTCTGTTCACCCCAGAATGGCCACTGGGATGATCATGGGCTAAGCTCAAGAGCTTTACCCGATACTTAGTGGGAACCACCAACTGTCTTTGAGGATGCCAGTCTTCCTGGTGCCCACCAGAAAGAGTTTCCTTGTATAAAAGTCCTTGTTCTACAACAAACCGGGATCGGTTAGAAGAGCTGAGAGGCGGTGGGGTGCTCCGTGCCGCCGCCCAAGCTTTCTGAAGGCTGTCATCTGCTTCCTGCTCGGCCTGGAACTGTTCCCTTGATGCTGGAGACATCAGTTCCTCCTTGGACTGTGGACTGGGGCTTGGTCCCTCTGGAAGCGATGCAGGTGCTGGGGCTGTTTCCACTGACCGTGAACCGCTGTCCGCTGGTGCACTATGTGGTATCTCAGGCTCTGGCTGAGCCTCTTGGGTAGGGTTATCTGCTGCTTCCGCCAGTTCAGGCTCGCTGGTGCCCTCTGGCATTGGAGTTGTAGACGGGTTTGCAAGCGCTGGACTCCGTGCCGGCAATGGTTCTGGTGCTGGTTGCGTTGCCGGTTCTGGTTCCGGGACTGGCTTTGGCTGGGTCTCTGGGATTGGATCCACTACGGCTGTTGCAGTCGTTGGCAGGGGATCCGGTTCCACCACCTGTGTTTGGGTCTCCGGTAACACAGACGGGGCCCTGGTGGACGGCTCAGGAACAGGGATGGGGGTGGAAGCTTGCTTAGCCTGGCTGCGGGTGACTATTCCCACCCTCTTGGCTAGCTTCACATGGTTGGCCAAGTCTTCCCCCAGCAGCATGGGGATGGGATAATTGTCATAGACTGCAAAAGTCCACATTCCTGCCCAGCCCTTGTACTGGACATGCAACTGGGCTGTAGGCAAGGTTACAGACTGTGACACGAAGGGTTGAATTGTCACTGTAGCCTCCGGGTTGATGAGTTTGGGGTCCACTAGGGATTGGTGGATAGTTGACACTTGTGCCCCAGTGTCCCTCCAAGCGATAACCTTCTTTCCGCCCACTCTCAAGGTTTCCCTTCGCTCCGAGGGTATGAGAGAGGCATCTGGGTCTGGGGATCTTTGGTGTGACTGGGGTGTAATGAACTGTAATCGGTTGGGGTTCTTGGGGCAGTGAGCCTTTATATGCCCCAGTTCATTACATTTAAAACATCGCCCTGCTAAGGTATTACCGGGGCGATGTTGGTTGGTGGAGACTGGTGGGGTGGGGTGAGAAGGCGTCTGGGGTTTCCCTTGGGATGTGGGTGGGGCCTTGGGTTGTCCCCGGTGGTAAGGTTTTGTTTCGGCTTGCCCCTTCTGATATTCGCTCCAACTGCTACTAGCTTTTTTCTTTTCTGTCACCTCCACCCATTTGGCTCCAATCTCCCCCGCCTCGGTTACAGTTTTGGGCTTCCCATCTAGGATGTACCTTTCTATTTCCTCAGGAACACCCTCTAAAAACTGCTCCATTTGCAATAGGAAGGGCAACTCTTCCGTAGATTTAACATTTGCTCCTGATATCCAGGCATCCCAATTTTTTTGAATGTGGTAGGCATGCCGGGTAAATGACACATCTGGTTTCCACCTTAGGGCTCTGAACCGCCGACGGGCATGCTCAGGTGTTAGCCCCATTCTGATTCTGGCCTTGTTTTTAAAAAGTTCATAACTGTTTATGTGTTCCTTAGGCATTTCAGCCGCCACCTCTGCTAAGGGTCCACTGAGCTGCGGTCTCAGCTCTACCATGTACTGGGTTAGAGGGATGTTGTATCCAAGGCAGGCCCTTTTAAAATTTTCTAAGAAGGCCTCAGTATCATCGCCTGCCTTGTAGGTGGGGAATTTCCTGGGATGGGAAGTGGTACCTGGAGAGGAGTTGTTAGGATGGTCTGCTGCATTCTGCCTAGTCCTTGCTGCTTCCAGTTCCATCTCTCTTTTGTGGGCCTCCTGTTTGGCTTTTTCTTCTCTTTCATGGGCCTCCTGTTTGGCTTTTTCTTCTCTTTCATGGGCCTCCTGTTTGGCTTTTTCTTCTCTTTTATGCTGCTTTGCCTCGAGTTTTTTAATTTCAAGCAGTCTCTGATGTTTTCTCTCGTTTTCTTTTGCTTCTAGTCTGGCCAGTTCTATTTTGTTAGTTAGTTCTTTGGCAGTCATTTTCCTGTTTTCTTGTGCTGGGTCACACCCTCTGCAGTTGACTGAGACTGGGATGTGTACTTAGCTCTGGCTGCTGCTGAGTTAACAGAGACTTTCTAACAAGCTACTCCCGAGGATGTAAAAAGAAAAAAAAACAATTCAACTTGTAAATTGCCTTTACCAGTTCAAAGTTTGCTCACTGATTGAACCCTTCTCTTAACAAAGCCCCTTGTTAAAAAAAACTTAACACCTCTGCCTTCAGGCAAGGAGAGA
>NW_020693453.1:5952-6190 GCF_002925995.2 Terrapene triunguis
AGTCAAAGTTTGCTCCCTTTGAACCCTTCTCTTAACAAAGGACCTCGTTAAAAAAAACTTAACACCTCTGCCTTCAGGCAAGGAGAGATAAGATATGCATCTACCTTCAGCTCTGCTCTCCAAGCAGCTAGAAGGAGAAAAAAAAATCTCTTACTGGCTTTTGGGTTAAAACGATCCCACCGCTGCCACCATGTCAAGGCTGGATCCCCACTTTGAACTTTAGGGTTCAAATGTAGGG
>NW_020693454.1:0-1652 GCF_002925995.2 Terrapene triunguis
GCATTGGGAGCAGCCTCTGATGTTGTACTGTCTAGCCGGCTTGCTTCCTAGAATGAACAGGCATTGAGTGGGGTGATCCAGAGAGAGTAGCTCAAACCTTCAAAGTGTCAGGCCAGCAGCAGGACATTAGCACTTCAGGGGATGGGTGGGTGTGGCAGTGACATCACAAAGGCCTTTTGCAGGACCTCAGCCTATTGGTCAAAGGTGGTGGGGAGGTGGTGACCTCACAGAGAGATGCTGACATGAGCCAGGCAGGATAGGGGCGCAGAGCCAGGAAAACCTCGTAGACCCCTGTGGCTTAGCTTCAGGAATTCTCCTTCTGGAGGTCTCTCTTTGAGAGAGTATTAGGGTTCACGTAGGTGAGTGCGAGGAGGAACCTCTTTCGAGTTTTCTCCTTTCCTTTTACTGATTTTACTAGAAAACAGACGTCCCTGTTTAGAAGGTAAGAGCCTCCAAGAGGTTTTGGAAGCTGCTCAGTCTGATCTATCTGGTGCCAGCTGAATTCTAGGCATGGAAAACACTAGTTTAAGGTGGCAGAATTTTATTCCCTCCCTGGGATTTTGTCCCGTAGAATCACTGGGGACATTAGGGTTTGTCCTTTTCGTTTTACCTTTTCCTCCATCCCTCCTTCCTTTCTCTTCATCTCTTACTTCTTTTGTCCTTTCTCCTGTTCCCTTCCCACCACCAGGAGTGGTGTGTGTGTGTGTGTGTGTGTGTGTGTGTTGCTGGGGGTGCTCTTCACCTCCCCTTGTGGGAAGTTCATCCAAAACGGTGGGGTTGAAATAGTGCTTGGACTCCACTGACACTAGATGCTGCCATCCTGTGGCTTAGCATTAGTGTCTGGGATGACTTGGGGCAAGATCTCAACCTCCCCGCAACCCACTTCACTGCTGCCAGAATCCCTCCTGCCCCCCCTGCTAGAGCCGCCTCCCTGCCCAACCTGGGTGGGGGTGGAGAAGAGGGTTCTGAGAAGTTGAGCTGTGGTTTGGAGGTGGAACAGCTGTCAAGGGCACTGAGGGGGAGGTAGCAGGAGCTCCCCCTACAAGGAGGGGGGTTGGCACTGGAGGTTACTAGAAAGGACAAGAAGACTCCATTCTGGGGTTCAGGAGGTGAATTCATCCCTCAGTGGTGGGCAGGTGCTGGGTGGAAATACTGCTGGTTCCAGGTGCCCTTAATTCCCCCTGATTCCTCGGGGCGTTTGAGTCTCTGACAGGTTCTCGTTCCCTTGCAGCAGGAGGACGTCACGGCCAAAGTGATGCACCAGCTCCGCATCATCCGGCACTTGCGCCAGGTGCCTGAGACACTGCAGGGGCTGTGCCTCTGAGGCCATCAGCAACTCCCGCTCCCTGCTGCAGGTACTGCTCCGGCTCACTGTAAATGGGGAGCTAGTGGAAGGGGAAATGGAGCCCCCTGGCACTCACTAAAAGGGAAAGTGGTGGATTCTCCATCTCTTGATGTCATTGAATGAAGACTAGATGCCTTTCTGGAATGTGTGTGCCCAAAAAGTAACTATTGTACTATACAGGAAGCCTATGATATGCAGGGGGTTAGATGAGATGCTCTAAAGGTCTCTTCTGGCCATAAAGTCTACTAATTTTGGAAACACTGAGTGTAGCATTGGGAGCAGCCTCTGATGTTGTACTGTCTAGCCG
>NW_020693455.1:0-1558 GCF_002925995.2 Terrapene triunguis
GCTAACCAGAAGGGACTTGGACCATGTTTTAACCTTCAGTTCTCTGTGCTAATCTAAGGACTTTCTATGCTGCATTCCAGACCCTACTTTATTGACAACGCTGTTTGAGTGACACTGCAAATGCAGGGTGAGGTGCATTAATCCCTGAAAAGTGGACTAGTCTCTACCAGGAGCCTGTCTCAGCTGGACTTGCTGAATAGAGCTCACCTATCTACCTTAGGGATTTATACTGCCAACATCCGCACGCTATCTGAGCATATCACACATAATCAATAGCCATAGTTAAATCCTGAGTGGCCTTCATAGAGTCTCTGCCTCTTCTTCTCCTTTGGGATAAAAATTCTGCTTCGGATTGTAGTCCTTGATGGATCCCTAGTCATAACTAGCAGTGTGAATGAAAGGCTGGGAACCAGAGTAGGTCTGGCCTTGGCAGAATAGTAACTCAGCTAACCAAGTAAGCACATTCCTGATCAGAGAGGATGGTACAAAAGCACACAGATCTCTCAAGTGACTATGTAAATGCATTCCTAAGAGATGGTACAAGAGCACACCGACCCCTCATAAAGATAAGGAGGGGGTGACAGGATAATGGACAAGGATGTTTTGTTCGAACTAGCAGGTACAAGGTTACGGGTGGTAACTAACAGCACCTGGAGTGTAATACCTAACTTGTCTTGCATCTGAAGAAGTGAGGTTCTTACCCACGAAAGCTTATGCTCCCAATACTTCTGTTAGGGTATGTCTACACTACAGGATTAATCTGAATTTAGATAATTCGAATTTGGGAAACAGGTTGTATAAATTCGATTGTGCGCGGCCACACTAAGCACCTTAATTCGGTTTTTAACCACATTAATTCGGTGGTGTGCGGCCACACTACCCCATTAACTTAAACACAGTAATTCGGTGGTGTGCGGCCACACTAACCCTAATTCGAATTAACAAAATCGATTTAGGCTCTACTCCGTTCGTCGAGGTGGAGTACAGAAATCGATTTAAAGGGCCCTTTAATTCGAATTAACTGGCTCTGTAGTGTGGACGGGTGAAGGGTTAATTCGGATTAACGCTGCTAAATCCGAATTAATCCCGTAGTGTAGACCAGGCCTTAGTCTTAAAGGTGCCACAGGACCCTCTGTTGCTTTTTACAGATTCAGACTAACACGGCTACCCCTCTGATACTTGATACCTAACTTGTGTGTATCAATGTATAAAAGGAGACGTCATAGGAGGGACATCTTTGTGCTGGTCTAGGGGACAGGGTCCTGGTTTCATGATTGAACCGGTACCATTGTCACAGGCATACATGTGTTAGTGCACCTGTAGCTGCTATGGGGCACTAGTACCATGCTTCGTCGACAATACACCTGGCCGAGCGCCTTCACCACTGAATTGAGTCTGTGGTCTTTCTTATGAATGATATGGAGGTCTGCTGAATCAGTATGCTGCACTCTTTGCTCGTGCAGCTAACACCGGAGCTCCAAGAACACCATACTAGCAGCATTAACAACTTAGCAGCCTTAACAACACTCTGCAGCACTAACAACACTGGTGACCCCAA
>NW_020693456.1:0-3098 GCF_002925995.2 Terrapene triunguis
GCTCCTATTTATTTATTTTTTAAATTAGAAGAGGAATGTAAGTCCTCCTAACAACCTCTCACAGATCCACAAGCACTGCCGAGGCGGACTCCAGGAAAGAAGCTCCATTAGCAATGGATGGGTAGCAAATTCCCAGTATCCACATTTGGGGAGCTGCAACCTATGGAAACTGGTTTTTGTGGAGCAGCTCTGGTTTCTAGATAGTGCAACATAATTCTGCCTAGTTTCAAAGTCTAGTTAAATTTGCTAATTGACAAATTTATTTAGCTCTCACAACATGTACAAACCCAAGTGTTTAAATGCAAAGACATGAATGCTTAAGGATATTGTAAATCTTACACTAACACACGCAGCACAATCTCTGCTGGCATAACTGATTTGAATTTAATAGAAGCTGTTGGGTCCTCAACACTTTTGAAAGACAGGCCATTTATGTAGGTGCCTAAGCAAGGATATAGGTTCCAACTTCGTGCACCTGTTTTCAAAAATTTTGGCCATAGCCTTTGAAGTCATCTGCAAAGGAAAGACCGCTGGAGTTGTACTGCATAAGCAGGTGCTTTTCTTAACTTACTTTAACACACAGTCCACAAATAAGGCAGAGTCTAAAACGACCACTCTTCCTGGGGTTTGGATTATTGTTATTTTTTTATTATCCTTCAGTATTACATCATAGGGAGGGTTTGTTTTTTTAAGTCTTTGCAACATACAAGCTCTTTAAGCATAATAAAACTGCTGTCTAAAATTTATCCCTTTGAGTTACCAATAAATCCTCAACACAGACAGACTCTATAGGTTTGCGTTGTCAGAAGGTGTGTTAAACCAGGGGTCGGCAACCTTTCAGAAGTGGTGTGCCGAGTCTTCATTTATTCACTCTAATTTAAGGTTTCACATGCCAGTAATACATTTTAACGTTTTTAGAAAGTCTCTTTCTACAAGTCTATAATATATAACTAAACTATTGTATGTAAAGTAAATAAGGTTTTTAAAATGTTTAAGAAGCTTCATTTAAAATTAAAACAAAACAGAGCCCCCCGGACCAGTGGCCAGGACCCGGGCAGCGTGAGTGCCACTGAAAATCAGCTCGCGTGCCGCCTTCGGCGCATGTGCCATAGGTTGCCTACCACTGTGTTAAACCCTCTGCAGAACTCCTCCATTTTAGGTGCTCAAATGTTATAAAGAAGCGGGGGGGAAGAAAATAATAAAAAGTAGTACATAACCTACAAAGGATCAGAAATGTGGATACCTTTAATGACTGCATGATAGCCTGAAAAGTGATTTTATTGGTTCACATGCATCGTCCTCTTTTCTTTTGAATGACTTTGGAAAAGAAAGAGGGTACTTAACAGTAACTGTTGCTCTTCAAGAGTCACCTCCGTGCATTCAGACTACCTGCCCACCTTCCCCTCTGCCTTGGAGTCCTGTATAATGTAAGGACTCTACAGATAGGGAGGTGCATTCCCTCTGCAGAATAGGGCAAGAAGTTCAACTTCACGCAAGATCTCTTTTGCTCAGTTCCACAGCTCAACACCAAGAGCACAATATCCCACAAGTGCAAAAGGCACAGAGGCAATTCTCAAAGAAGAGAAAGTCACACACAGATATTACATTTCCCAGTGATGCCTAAAAACCAACTCCTAAAAATTTACATGTCTCTCTCTCAAGCCTTCCATCATCATAAGGGACCATCCTCCTCATTTCAGTTTACATCCGTTTTATTTCATGTGTCATAGGAGAGCAAGGAGACCATTTGTTTTTTTCCCCACAAATCAGAATTTTGTGATTGCTACATTAGAAATATTAATTTTGTTTTAAACATTTTGATATTTCTTAAAAATATTTTAGTCCTAATTTCCTCTGAAAGTGGCTGTCCTATACTTGCGTTTTACAGCACTAGCCTATTCAAATACACACTTTTTAGTCTTATCGACACAGAGCTCTCTTAGGGTATGTCTACACTACGAGGGTAATTCGATTTTACTTAAATCGAATATGTGGAATCGATATTGCAAAGTCGAACGTGTGTGTCCACACTAAGGACACACTAAGGACAGTAATTCGACTTTGTGAGTCCACACTAACGGGGCGAGCGTCGATATTGGAAGCGGTGCACTGTGGGCAGCTATCCCACAGTTCCCGCAGTCCCCGCTGCCCATCGGAATTCTGGGTCGAGCCGCCAATGCCTTCTGGGTAAAAAAAATTTGTCGTCATCCGTCCGTCACTAACGCCCTCCCTCCCTCCATGAAAGCGCCGGCGGGAAATCAGTTCGCGCACTTTTCTGGTCAGTGACAGCGCGGACGCCACAGCACTGCGATCATGGATCACGCTGCGACCATCGCTGCACTTGTGGCCGTTCTCAACACCTCGCAGCTTATCATACACCTTTCCCTGAGGCAGATGCAGAGAAATCGGGCGAGGAGGCTACGGCACCGCCGTGAGAGCCTGAAGTCGGAGAGTGGCACAGAGCTGTCAGAAACCACGAGCCCCAGCGCCCAGGACATCACGGTGGCAATGGGGCATGTGGATTTTGTTGAACGGCGATTCTGGGCCCGGGAAACAAGCACGGACTGGTGGGACCGTATAGTGCTTCAGGTCTGGGATGAATCCCAGTGGCTGCGAAACTTTCGCATGCGGAAGGGGACTTTCCTCGAACTTTGTGAGTTGCTGTCCCCTGCCCTGAAGCGCAAGGACACCCGCATGCGAGCAGCCCTCACTGTCCAGAAGCGAGTGGCCATAGCCCTCTGGAAGCTTGCAACGCCGGACAGCTACCGGTCAGTCGCGAACCACTTTGGTGTGGGCAAATCTACCGTGGGGGTTGTTGTCATGCAAGTAGCCAAGGCAATCGTCAAGGTACTGCTCCCAAAGGTAGTGACCCTGGGAAACGCGCAGGTCATCATAGATGGCTTTGCCGCGATGGGATTCCCAAACTGCGGTGGGGCTATAGATGGGACTCACATCCCTATCCTGGGACCGGACCACCAGGCCAGCCAGTACATCAATAGAAAGGGCTACTTTTCAATGGTGCTGCAAGCACTGGTGGACCATCGGGGACGGTTTACAAACATCTACGTCGGATGGCCGGGCAAGGTTCATGACGCTCG
>NW_020693457.1:0-3365 GCF_002925995.2 Terrapene triunguis
AAGAGGGCCCCAGCATGGACGGATCGGGAAGTCTTGGATCTCATCGCTGTGTGGGGAGATGAGGCCGTGCTTTCCGAGCTGCGCTCCAAAAGACGGAATGCAAAGATCTATGAGAAGATCTCTAAAGCCATGGCAGAGAGAGGCTACAGCCGGGATGCAACGCAGTGCCGCGTGAAAATCAAGGAGCTGAGACAAGGCTACCAGAAGACCAAAGAGGCAAACGGACGCTCCGGATCCCAGCCTCACACATCCCGTTTCTACGAGGCACTGCATTCCATCCTAGGTGCGGCCGCCACCACTACCCCACCCCTGACCGTGGACTCTGAGGATGGGATATTGTCCGCGGCCGGTTCCTCAGCGGACGGGGAAGAGGAGGAAGGAGATGAGGAGGACGAGGCAGTAGACAGCGCTTACAACGCTGATTTGCCCGACAGCCAGGAGCTCTTCATCACCCTGACAGAGATCCCCTACCAACCCTCCCCAGCCGTTACCCCAGACACAGATTCAGGGGAAGGATCAAGCAGTAAGTGTTTTAAATATCCAAACATTTATTTACAACATAACTGGCATATTTAAAATATTAACAGTAGCTAAAGTGCTTTAAAACATGTAAACATTTATTTGCAACAAAACAGGAAGATTGAAAATATTAACAGTGGGTAAAGTGCTTAAAAACATGTAAACAGGAAAGTCAAACAAAAGGGGAATCAGTGCAAAGTGTATCATGATTACTCCGTCTTTGGGCGCCTCAATATATAGTCCGAACCATTTTAAAAAAATCTCACAATGTCCGCTTCATGATTATAGTGCCCAAAACCCTGCAGTCATTTGTCCCTCCAAGGGCACCTAAGCCAAGAACTGGTCAATGTAACCGGGGATCGAGGCGACATCCTCCGGGGAGAACTCCTCATACACCTCCTGCAGGTGTTTTTCAAGCCTCATCAGCAGGTTCCTGGGCAGGGACAGCTTATTAGGCCCCCCGTGGTAGGACACGTTTCCCTGCCACAACGCCAGCAGGTACTCCGGGATCATGGCCTTGCACAGCAGTGCAGCAAATGGCCCCGGTTTCTGCAGGCTGTCCCGGAGCATCTTCTCCTTCTGGCTCTCGGAGACCTTCAGGAGGGTGATGTCAGGCATGACTCCCTGCTGTGAATTAGGTAGGGGAAAGTTAGTATTGGGACTGCTTGCCCGTCCCTTTACAGAACTGCAACCGCCGGTTTACAGCCACGCGGTTTACAGCCGCGAGGGGCTGGGACAGGGCCAGAGTTCATGCTTGCAGGATTGCTGCCAGCAGAGACTCGCATTGCTTTCTATGTGAAAGGAGGCCAGTGCCACTCTTAAAGTTTTAAGCGGCCACAAGTCTACGGCTTACCATGTTTGCCATCTAGACAAAGTCCGGTGTCCTGCCCTGCTCCTCAGCTCGCCACAGCAAGACCGCAGGCACTGTAGGCGAGGGCCGAAAATTCGACCTTGTCCTCAGTGCGCGTGTGATAGGTGCTCTGCATGGTCTTGTTCACAGAGAAAGACTATGTTCTCTGTTCACAGATACATTGCTCTGTCTCAGGAATTCACTCCCTTTTTCCAATTCCCACAGCCACATCTGCCCAGAGGCTAGCGCACATTAGGAGGAGGAAGAAGAGGACACGGGAAGACATGTTTGCTGAACTAATGGAATGCTCCCGAGCACAGGCAGCCCAGCAGACACAGTGGAGGGAGAACTTGTCCCAAATGCACCGGGCAAACATTGAACGGGAGGAGAGGTGGCGACAGGAGGACAGGCAGGCTACTCAAACGCTGCTTGGACTAATGAGGGAGCAAACGGACACGCTCCGCCGCCTTGTGGATGTTCTGCAGGACCGGAGGCAGGAGGAGAGAGCCCCGCTGCAGTCTCTCTGTAACTGCCCTGCCCCGCCACCAAGTCCCATACCCCCCTCACCCAAAGTCCAAACACGGAGGGGTGGAAGGGGCCGGGAAAAATTTCACTCCACCCCTGCGGACTGCTCTACCACTAGAAGGCTCTCATTCCCCAAAATTTGAAAAGTCCTTTCCTACCCGCCTCACACAAGACCCCGTCCAAGTTTCACCCCCCCGTTCCATGTGCGGTTGTTAATAAAGAATACGTTTCTGTTCATTTCTGTTTCCATCCTCTTCTTTTGGAGGGGAGTCTGTCTGGAGGGGGGGGAAGGGCCTTGGTCATTGGACAGGACAGTCACCTTTAGCAGGGGGCAGGTGCAGCAGCAGGGCACATATACAGTGCAGTGACTAGTTATCCTGGTCAGTCTGGGAGGTGGTTTTCATGTTCTGTGTGGTGGGGGCGGTGGTGTTGCTCTGTGACTTGGTGGCGGGGGAGGGCAGTTACAGATCTTATGCAGCGGTCCTTACCCTGGATCACAGAGCCGCGCAGCAGGGGATCTGTAACCCTCCTCCCCCTGCAAGACAGTCACATAGCCGACACATACACGCAGTCCCGGCCAGGAGGGCTGGCAGGCTCCGTTGAAACAACCAGTCCACCATCGCGGAGCCTGTCATTCCTGGAGTTTAGAAGCATCATTTGCATCACAACCCTAAACCCGCTCCCCGCCACAGTCTGCGTCCCAGGTTTAAAACATTCCCGTGAAAACAGTAATAAAGACAACGGTGTCCATGAACAAAACAGAACAGATTTTATTTTTTGGGAAGGGGGTGAAGGGGGTATGTAATTGGAGAGGATAGTCGACGGCAACTGGGTAAAGAAACGGGGGCAAGTTCAGCTTCTGTGTCCACAAACTTAAAAGTCAATGGGTACCCTGCTCAGCCTTGAAACTGGCTTTCAAAGCCTCCCGGATGCACAGCGCGTCCCGCTGGGCTCTTCTAATCGCCCGGCTGTCTGGCTGGGCGTAATCAGCAGCCAGGCTATTTGCCTCAACCTCCCACCCCGCCATAAAGGTCTCCCCCTTGCTCTCACACAGATTGTGGAGCACACAGCAAGCTGCAATAACGATGGGGATATTGGTTTCGCTGAGATCACAGCGAGTGAGTAAGCTTCTCCATCTCCCCTTGAGACGGCCAAAAGCACACTCCACTACCATTCTGCACTTGCTCAGCCGGTAGTTGAACAGTTCTTTTTCTGTGTCCAGGGCGCCAGTATAGGGCTTCATGAGCCAGGGCATTAGCGGGTAGGCTGGGTCCCCGAGGATCACTGTAGGCATCTCCACATCCCCAACAGTTATCTTGTGGTCCGGGAAGTAAATACCTTCCTGCAGCCGTCTAAACAGACCAGAGTTCCTGAACACGCGAGCGTCATGAACCTTGCCCGGCCATCCGACGTAGATGTTTGTAAACCGTCCCCGATGGTCCACCAGTGCTTGCAGCACCATTGAAAAGTA
>NW_020693458.1:0-11900 GCF_002925995.2 Terrapene triunguis
GTCTGTGTATAATAATAATTAGCTATGCTGGTTTTAGCATTGGTCCTAAACAGGGAGCTATGGAACTGACAGGCACATGTCCACATTTTCTGTGATGAACTAGATAAACCCAAAGTAGACTGGAGGAGCTCTGTGGGAAATGTACATACATTTGGAAGGCCGGCATGAGACCTAGACCCAATGAAATCCTGCTTAAGTCCCATTTTTAGGCTCTAAATGGGATGTAAGTGGCTAGGCCTTGTGCTGGAACCCTGTGAAGAGGAGAATTGCATCCTTTCTGAATGCTTCTGAGATGACATATAACTGCAGATACAGTGGGGCACTTAGAAAGTTTTTCTTTTTTCCATGACTAAACTTTTGTGTCCTGCTGTAAACATTATAGAGTGTCACCCGCCGCAAATGTCATAAGTAAGGATATGATTCTGTCACTGAGACACAGAGCAGCAGCAGCAGCGGCTCCTGCTGGCAGTCAGCCTCTGGCAGTGCTTACAGTCCCCCACTCCCTCAGGGTATTTTTAGTAAAAGTCAGGGACAAGTTGCAGGCTTGCATGAATTTTCGTTTATTGGCCGTGACCTGTCCCTGACTTTTGCTAAAAATACTAGGGCTTCAATTAATCGCTCTTAACTCACACGATTAACTAAAAAAAAAAAATTGCAATTCAAAAAAATAATCGCACTTTTAATCACATGATTAATTGCACTGTTAAACAATAATGGAATACCAATTGAAATTTATTAAATATTTATGAATGCTTTTCTACATTTTCAAATATATTAATTTAAATTACAACACAGAATACAAAGTGTCACTTTATATTATTTCTGATTATAAATATTTGCACTGTAAAAAACAAAAGAAATAGTATTTTTCAGTTCACCTCAGACAAGTACCACAGTGCAATCTCTTTATCGTGAAAGTACAACTTACAAATGTAGATTATTTTTGTTACATAACTGCACTCAAAAACAAAACAATGTAAAACTTTAGAGCCTACACGTCCACTCAGTCCTACTTCTTCACTAAGACAAACAAGTTTGTTTACATTTATGGGAGATAATGCTGCCCGCTTCTTATTTACAATGTCACCTGAAAGTGAGAGGAGGCATTGCAAGATATTTATGTGTCAGATATGCTAAACATTCATATGTCCCTTCATTCTTTGGCTACTATTCCAGAGGACATGCTTCCATGTGAATGATGCTCGTTAAAAAAATTATTCATTAATTAAATTTGTGACTGAACTCCTTGGGGGAGAATTGTACATCTCCTGCTCTGTTTTACCTGCATTCTGCCATATATTTCATGTTATAGCAGTCTTGGATGATGACCCAACACATGTTGTTCATTATAAGAACACTTTTACTGCAGATTTGACAAAACAAAAAGAAGGTACCAATGTGAGATTTCTAAAGATAGCTACAGCACTCAACCCAAGATTTAAGAATCCGAAGTGCCTTCCAAAATCTGAGAGGGATGAGGTGTGGAGCATGCTTTCAGAAGTCTTAAAAGAGCAACACTCTGATGCGGAAACTACAGAACCCGAACCACCAAAAAAGAAAATGAACTTTCTGCTGGTGGCATCTGACTCAGATGATGAAACTGGGCATATGTCAGTCCGCACTGCTTTGGATTGTTATTGAGCAGAACCCATGGATGCATGTCCTCTGGAATGGTGGTTGAAACATGAAGGAACATATGACTCTTTAACGCTTCTGGCATGTAAATATCTTGTGATGCCAGCTACAATAGTGCCATGCCAACACCTGTTCTCACTTTCAGGTGACATAGTAAACAAGAAGCAGGCAGCATTATGTCCTAGAAATGTAAACAAATTGGTTTGTCTGAGCAATTGGCTGAACAAGAAATAGGACTGAGTGGACTTGTAGGCTCTAAAGTAATCGTGATTAATCACGTGATTAACTGCACTGTTAAACAATAATAGAATACCATTTAGTTAAATATTTTTGGATGTTTTCTACATTTTCAAATATACTGATTTCAGTTATAACACAGAATACAAAGTGTACAGTGCTCACTTTATATTTATTTTTATTACAAATATTTGCACTGTAAAAAACAAAAGAAATAGCATTTTTCAATTAACCTAATACAAGTACTGTAGTGCAATCTCTTTATCATGAAAGTTGAACTTACAAATGTTGAATTATGTACAAAAAAATAACTGCATTCAATAATAAAACAATGTAAACTTTAGATCCTACAAGTCCACTCAGTCCTATTTCTTGTTCAGCCAATCACTCAGACAAACAAGTTTGTTTACATTTCCAGGAGATAATGCTGCCTGCTTCTTTCACAATGTCACCAGAAAGTGAGAACAGGTGTTTGCATGGCACTGTTGTAGCCGGCATCACAAGATATTTACATGCCAGAAGTGCTAACGATTCATATGTCCCTTCATGCTTCAACCATCATTCCAGAGGACATGCGTCCATGCTGATGATGGGTTCTGTTTGTTCACGATCCAAAGCAATGCGGACTGATGTATGTTCATTTTCATCATCTGAATCAGATGCCACCTGCAGAAGGTTGATTTTCTTTTTTGGTGGTTCAGGTTCTGTAGTTTCCTCATTGAAGTGTTGCTCTTTTAAGACTTCTGAAAGCAAACTCCACACCTCATGCCTCAGAGATTTTGGAAGGCACTTCAGATTTTTAAACCTTGGGTCGAGTGCTGTAGCTATCTTTAGAAATTTCACATTGGTACCTTCTTTGTGTTTTGTCAAACTTGCAGTAAAAGTGTTCTTAAAATGCTCGTCACAGCTGGGGATTCCCTCCCTCACCCTGGGGACCCGGCTGTGCCTGGAGGGACCCATGGGAAGTGATGGCTCAGGCTGCGGCTATGGAACTGTGTGGGCTGCAGCACCTGAAGTGGGGACACAGCAGAGCAATGAGGAGATGGGTGGGAAATGAGCAGAGCCCCCATTTCAGCAGGGGTTGTGGGGGGAAGGTATTTGCACAGAGACGATTCTGATGGGGCAGGAGGGGGCTACACGTGTGTTGTGGAGAAAGTGTAAAACACATGTGGGATGGGAAAATTGAAAATAACGTGCTAGTGTTTGAATGGGGGATGGGGAATGTCTCCGTATCAGCAGCAGAGCTGAAGCAGTGAGCTCAGGGCTGCTCGCGCTGACACAGATGGGCTCTGATGGGGAAGGGGCCAATTGTCCTAAAACCCCTTGGAAATTACAGACACAGCACCCTGAGCCCAGGCCCTGAGTAGCTCTTGACCGCCCCAGCCAGGGTCACTGCTGGGGACTGTGAGACGTGTCCAGTGTTTAACAGAATCCCTCACATGGGATCCGCCCGTGTCCTGGCCTTTCACAGCCATGTAACATACGAAGAGGCAGGATTTCACCCTCAGTGACCATGTGCTGATGTATGTGTGTGTGTGTGTGTGTGTGTGTGTGTGTGTGTGTGTGTGTATTTGTTCTGGTATCAAGGAGACATTTGATACTTGTGGGAAGGAGGGAAAATGTATCTCCTTTCTCCCTGCCCTGTTTTAGCATGCACAGAGCTCAGGCTGTAGTTGGATGGAGGTGGGAAGGTCTTGAATTCACTGTTCGTCACCCCAGCAACCTTTGAAGACAGGTAGCTGCCCCAGTGCCTCTCTCCCCAGGATCTGTCCTTGAATCCAGCTGTGCGGGAGAAGCACAGAAGTTGGATGTTTCTGCTAAAATGATCAGCAGTGAGCTAATTGCAAATGGTGACAATTAAATTGTCATCGATCAGGTTTTAGTGTCACCATCCCAACCCCACTGTGATGAGTGTGAGCAGCAAAGAGCGCTGCCTGCAGACTCAGGCAGATCGCACTGGGCTGGTGCACTGCTTACACCCAGGTCACTTGCTCAATGCTACCTGCATACCCAGAAAGGCTGGACACTTTTTAATACACGGAGGGGAGATTTTCACCCCCATCTCAACCTTGTTATGTTCGTAAAAGGACCAGAGCAGCATAAAAGGGCTCCAGGAGGCTTGGATCCAGCTGGGGGAGGATTCCTCCAGAGCAGGCAGTGCAGAGAATGGCTGCAGGCTGCCCTCTGAGGAACAGCTCACAAGCCCTATTGTAGGGGTGTCTGGGAGAAGGGACTGGGAACAAGAGGCGGGTGTCAGGGCAGGGCCACAGCGCACAGGTCTGCAGAGATTCTGGGCCGTGCTGCTGCCCATATGTGCCCAGGGAGCGGCTGCTGTAACTAAAGCCATAAGCTAAGCCAGAAAAACTCACTCCCATTACGGAATAACAGCACTGACATGGGGCGTTATACCGGTGTAACAAGAGCAGTTTAAATTCCCACCTTACCATGTACTGGTGTAACCTTCCCATGCAGACAAGCCCTGAGTTACAGAGGGGGCTGCTTTGGCATCCAGAGCACCCAGGATCAGGGGGATGGGGTTCGTGGTAAAAACCACAGTCACCCTCACGTGCGCCTGGGCTGCAGGTTCTGAAAACAGAATCTCACCCTGAGAGGTTAAACCATAGATGGCAATTATGTGGCAATTCTTTAACTAGAGGGCCATGCACTTTGTTGCTTACATAGGACCAGTGGTGCATCCAGCTGGGGTCCTCAAACCCACCCCCCACCTTCAAATGTGTCCCTCCCCCTCAAATTTGGCCATAACCCTACTGATTATTGTGAAAAGCAGAAAACTGGAAAAACTGATTTCCAATAAAATTAGACTTTTCTGGTTTTCACCCAGATCAGTAGAGTTCTGACCAGAGTGGGGAGTTGAGGGGCCTGGCTGGAATATGGGGGTGAGGAGAAGAGGAGGCAAGAAGTGCAGTGGGAGGAGCTGACTGGAGTGTAGTGAGGGGCCCGCTAACCCTAATTCTAACCTCATCCTCACCTTAAACCCTATCCCTGAGGTCACCGCCTCAGCCTGTATCTTGAGGGATCAAACGGTGAGTTTAGTGGACATCCGGCTTTTACAGTTCTCCTGTTTTCATCAAAATCCAGAGCGTTCTGCCCATTGATAGCTAGAACATGCCATGAAATGCTGCAATTGATGGGACGTGGTTATCAAAAGTGATCCCGTTCCAGACAGATATAAACACCACCGAGTTCAGTGTGGGGCCTCAGCCAGAAGGGAAAGGAGACGGCCATTTACTCAGTGTTTTACCTGCACGAGGCCTTGTGTCCCCAGTATAACGCGGGCAGTGGGAATAGCTAGAGGCAGAGCGCCCCTGTGTGTGTGCTACTTTCTACCAGCAGAAAAATGACTCCTATGAGTTTGCAATAATTGAGTTAAATCTTCTGCCTTGTAGCCCACCTCTCCTGTTGTTCACTTCCAGCGGCACATCGTGCAGAGAAAGGTGAGGTACCTTTGTTCATTGCAATGGGAGGGGAGGGGAATCTCAGACTCTGCAACAAATATCATAGACCCCTGGGGTAGGTATTGAGAGCGCTCACTGTGAACAGAAAGTCAGTCTGGTTTGTGCGGTGCACAGAGAAGCTCTGCCCCTCGTCCCTCACACTCAGGACACGGAATGAACAGACCCAAACCCCACTCACTGAACTCACAGGGGATTTGTTGCTCCCACACAGCCGGGGGCGGGAGCGGGTTTGGCTCACTCTGTTTGTAGCCAGCGCTGTGCCCAGGCTGTGAGCTGGCTCTAGTCGTTAACACCCGCGGTGTGACCTGCCAGGCAGAAGGTGGCCAGGGACATGGTGGCTGATGATGTCATCATGCTGCTTGCTACAGTGTCACTCTGCCCATTTGTTCTCCTGTGGTATTGGATGTGGGCTCCACCCCCCTCCCACCCAGTCCCTTCACCCCAATGATAGACTAATCTGCTCCCAGGGAGAGTTCCCTCGAATTCTTCCTGACCCCCGTCAGTGTTTGGTTTGTGCCCTGAAGCAGGAGGGGGTTTCGCTCCCTTCCAGTATGCTTGTGTTTTTGAGAATTATCACAACTCTGGATATTTGCATTTCTCTATCAGTGCCTGGGCCTTTCTGAATCCTTTGTCCATTTGGGGTTTTTCTTTGCTTTTCCGTTTTGTTTTAACCCTACTCAGTGTAAAACTTCATGTTCTTATTTGCCATATAAATGTCCTTTCGTTTTATTTCTTTTAAACTCTTGTCCTCAATGCTATCTTGTGGCAAGGAGGTCCACGGGCTAATTATGCATCATGTAAACAATAGTATTTCCTCTTATAGTTTGAAATTTGCTACCTTTCAATTTAGTTGAGTATCCTCTTGTTCTAGTAGTAGGAGGGAAGGTAGGGCTGAGAACCCAATTTCTCTCACTCACTCACCGTTTCTTATCTAAACTAAAATGCCCCGTCTCGTTCAATCACTTTTTACATGGCTTTGCCTTCAGGGCTCTAATCATTATTTTTGCCTGTCTCTGTCATATCCTTCCTGAGATAGAGCGACCAGTACAGATAAGGATGTATATAAGTGAGATTTTCTGTCCTGTTCTTTGTGCATCCTGACACTTCATGCTTTAAATACCGCTGCACATTGAGCAGAGCTCTTCACAGAGGTGTCCACAGTGATGCCCAGGTCTTTTTGCTGAGTATTTTAAAGCCAATAACCTGCATGCATCAGTCTATTTATCCTTGTAATGTGCATTACCTCACATTGATCAACACTGAATTTCATCAGCCATCACGCAAAAAGAACAGGAGTACTTGTGGCACCTTAGAGACTAACAAATTTATTAGAGCATAAGCTTTCGTGGGCTACAGCCCATCATCACGTTATCCAAGCTTGGTGCCTCTGAAATAACTCAGACTCCTTTGGTATCCTAAATAATTGTGTCATCTGCAAATTTTGCCACTTTAGGGCTTATCCTTTGTTCCAAGTCACTGATAAATAGACATGTGGTTCTCAAACTTCATTGCACCACAACCCCCTTCTGACAACAACAATTACTACACGACCCCAGGAGGGGAGACCGAAGCCTGAGCCTAGCTGAGCCCTGCCCCCTGGGGGTGGGGGCAGAGCCAAAGCTGAAGCCCGAGGGCTTTCGTCCCAAACAGGGGGGCTGTAATCTGAGCCCCAGTGCCCAGGGCTGAAGCCCTCAGGCGTCAGCTTCAGCCCCAGGCAGTGGGACTCGGGCTTCGGCCCCAGGCCCCAGCAACTCTAAGCCACCCCCGGCAACCCCATTAAAACAGGGCCGCAACCCACTTTTGGGTCTTGACCCACAGTTTGAGAACCACTGAAATAGACTAAACACCAGTCCTAATACCCGTTTTGAGGCACCCCACTGCTAACCTTTTTCCATATGAAAATTGACCATTTATTTCTGCTCTTTGTTTTCTGTCATTTAGCGGGTTTCTGATCCAGGACAATACTTTACCTCTCACCCCATGATGACTTAGGCTATGTCTGCACTACAGAGCTTCTAACGCTACAGCTGTACCGTTGCAGCCGTGCCACTGTAAGATCTCTAGTGTAGCCACTCTGTACCGACGGGAGAGAGTTCTCCCATCAGCATAATGATTCACCTCCAGCGGGCGGTGGTAGCTATGCGGGCAGGAGAGTTTCTCCCACCAACATAGTGCTTTGCACACTAACACTTATGCCAGTGTAATTTATGTTGCTTAGGGGGTGGAATATTCACACCCTGCGTGACATAAGTTTTGCAGACATAAGTGGTAGTGTAGACAGCCTTAGTTTCCTTAAAAACTTTTTGTGAGGAACTTTTTCAAAGACTTTGACAGTCCACATCAATTATGCCATTGGGTTCTCCTTTGTGCCATACTGTACTGACAAACTCAATGACATTTAATAGATTAGTGAGACACAAGCCTAGTCTATTCTAGGAATTTATATTGGTAAAGCTACATTTTTCAGGAGTGTGAATCCACACCCCTGAGAGATGTAGTTTATATTTACCAAGCTAACCCCTGGTATAGACAGTGCGAGGTCTACGGAATAATCAACCTAGCTACGGACTTTGGGAGAGGTGGGTTACTATGACGATGGGAGAATCCCTCCCCTCAGCGTAGGGAGTGTCTATGCTGAAGCCCCCCAGCAGCAGTGGTGCAGCTGCACTGCAGTAGGGGTTTAAGTGTAGACATACCCACAGTTTTCTTTTCCAGATTCATAGATTCATAGATTCTAGGACTGGAAGGGACCTCGAGAGGTCATCGAGTCCAGTCCCCTGCCCGCATGGCAGGACCAAATACTGTCTAGACCAACCCTGATAGACATTTATCTAACCTACTCTTAAATATCTCCAGAGATGGAGATTCCACAACCTCCCTAGGCAATTTATTCCAGTGTTTAACCATCCTGACAGGAACTTTTTCCTAATGTCCAACCTAAACCTCCCTTGCTGCACTTTAAACCCATTGCTTCTTCTTCTATCCTTAGAGGCTAAGGTGAACAAGTTTTCTCCTTCCTCCTTATGACACCCTTTTAGATACCTGAAAACTGCTATCATGTCCCCTCTCAGTCTTCTCTTTTCCAAACTAAACAAACCCAATTCCTTCAGCCTTCCTTCATAGGTCATGTTCTCAAGACCTTTAATCATTCTTGTTGCTCTTCTCTGGACCCTTTCCAATTTCTCCACATCTTTCTTGAAATGCGGTGCCCAGAACTGGACACAATACTCCAGCTGAGGCCTAACCAGAGCAGAGTAGAGCGGAAGAATGACTTCTCGTGTCTTGCTCACAACACACCTGTTAATACATCCCAGAATCACGTTTGCTTTTTTTGCAACAGCATCACACTGTTGACTCATATTTAGCTTGTGGTCCACTATAACCCCTAGATCCCTTTCTGCCGTACTCCTTCCTAGACAGTCTCTTCCCATTCTGTATGTGTGAAACTGATTTTTTCTTCCTAAGTGGAGCACTTTGCATTTGTCTTTGTTAAACTTCATCCTGTTTAACTCAGACCATTTCTCCAATTTGTCCAGATCATTTTGAATTATGACCCTGTCCTCCAAAGCAGTTGCAATCCCTCCCAGTTTGGTATCATCCGCAAACTTAATAAGCGTACTTTCTATGCCAATATCTAAGTCGTTAATGAAGATATTGAACAGAGCCGGTCCCAAAACAGACCCCTGCGGAACCCCACTCGTTATGCCTTTCCAGCAGGATTGGGAACCATTAATAACAACTCTCTGAGTACGGTTATCCAGCCAGTTATGCACCCACCTTATAGTAGCCCCATCTAAATTGTATTTGCCTAGTTTGTCGATAAGAATATCATGCGAGACCGTATCAAATGCCTTACTAAAGTCTAGGTATACCACATCCACAGCTTCTCCCTTATCCACAAGACTCGTTATCCTATCGAAGAAAGCTATCAGATTGGTTTGACATGATTTGTTCTTTACAAATCCATGCTGGCTGTTCCCTATCACCTTACCACCTTCCAAGTGTTTGCAGATGATTTCCTTAATTACTTGCTCCATTATCTTCCCTGGCACAGAAGTTAAACTAACTGGTCTGTAATTTCCTGGGTTGTTTTTATTTCCCTTTTTATAGATGGGCCCTATATTTGCCCTTTTCCAGTCTTCTGGAATCTCTCCCGTCTCCCATGATTTTCCAAAGATAATAGCTAGAGGCTCAGATACCTCCTCTATTAGCTCCTTGAGTATTCTAGGATGCATTTCATCAGGCCCTGGTGACTTGCAGGCATCTAACTCTTCTAAGTGATTTTTAACTTGTTCTTTTTTTATTTTATCTGCTAAACCTACCCCCTTCCCATTAGCATTCACTATGTTAGGCATTCCTTCAGACTTCTCGGTGAAGACCGAAACAAAGAAGTCATTAAGCATCTCTGCCATTTCCAAGTTTCCTGTTACTGTTTCTCCCTCTTCACTAAGCAGTGGGCCTACCCTGTCTTTGGTCTTCCTCTTCCTTCTAATGTATTGATAAAAAGTCTTCTTGTTTCCCTTTATTTCTGTAGCTAGTTTGAGCTCATTTTGTGCCTTTGCCTTTCTAATCTTGCCCCTGCATTCCTGTGTTGTTTGCCTATATGCATCCTTTGTAATCTGTCCTAGTTTCCATTTTTTATATGACTCCTTTTTATTTTTTACATCATGCAAGATCTCGTGGTTAAGCCAAGGTGGTCTTTTGCCACATTTTCTATCTTTCTAGCTGGACTTTTCCCCATCATTCTCACACAGCTGATTTAGAATTCTGGTTTAGTTCTTGTTTCAACCAGTTTACCAGACACTGACGTAAGGCTCACTGGGCTGGAATTCTCAGAATTACTCCGGACAAATTTGGGAACAACATTCCCAACCCTCTGAATCTCCAGAATAGTAGCTGATTTTAATGAGAGATGCATATTATTGTTAGCAGCTCAGCCATGTCGCTCTGATGTCATTTCAGAACTCTTGGGCGTTTGCCACCTGGCAGGGATCTGCGCTGCTCATGGTGGCTGCTGGCTCTTTAACTTATCAGTTGTTCCAATATCTCCTCTTCACTCCTCATTCCCTGATATTCATTTCCTGAACAGAGCAGCTCCAGGCCAGGTCCCTCCCCTACATTCTCTGTGGTGAAAACTGATGCAAAGAAACCAGTCAGTCTCTCAGCATTGTCCTTACCCCCCTCAATTGCTCCCTTCCCTTCCCCTCCCCCCACCCCACCCCGGCGGATCCAGGGGACCCATCAATTCTCTCACTGGCGTCCTGATTCCCATGGACTGAAATAATTCCCTGGTATTTGTTTTATCTCTCTGGCCGTTCACTCTGCTAATTCCATTTTAGCCTCCTAATTCCTATCATGCACTTCACCCGATGTACTGTATGATCCTTTCTGCTGGCTTCCCAGGGTTAATATTTTCCACTTGATGAGGGATCCCTGTTTGGCTCTACCACCTCTTGCACCTGGCCAGGTGGGGTTACAATATTTCTCCCCTTGCTAGTTCCTTTGCTGCTCAGGAGGTGTCAGGCTCTGGTTGCTGACGTAGCCTCCAGGCTGAGTCTAAGGCCTGGTCTACACTACGAGTTTAGGTCGACTTTAGCCGCGTTAAATCGACTTAAGCCTGGACACGTTTACACTACGAAGCCCTTTCTGTCGACTTAAAGGGCCCTTTAAACCGGTTTCCTAACACCACCTCGACAAGGGGATTAGCGATAAAATCGGCCTTAGGGGGTCGGAATTGGGTTAGTGTGGACGGAATTCGACATTACTGGCCTCCGGGAGCTATCCCACAGTGCTTCATTGTGACCGCTCTGGACAGCACTCTCATCTCAGATGCACTGGCCAGGTAGACAGGAAAAGCCCCGCGAACGTTTGAATTTCATTTCCTGTTTGCTCAGCGTGGAGAGCACAGGTGACCATGCAGAGCCCATCAGCACAGGTAACCATGATGGAGTCCCAGTCCCAGTCCCAGGATCGCAAAAGAGCTCCAGCCTGGACCGAGCGGGAGGTACGGGATCTGATCGCCATCTGGGGAGATGAAGCAGTGCTCGCCGAACTCCGAAACAGTAAAAGAAACGGCAAAACATTAGAAAAGATCTCCAAGGCCATGAAGGACAGAGGCCATAACAGGGACGCACAGCAGTGCCGCATGAAAATTAAGGAGCTAAGGCAAGCCTACCACAAAGTCAGAGACGCAAACGGAAGGTCCGGGGCAGAGCCGCAAACATGCCGCTACTACGCGGAGCTGCATGCCATTCTAGGGGGTGCAGCCACCACTAGCCCAAGCGTGTTCTATGGGTCCCTCTCTGCAAACGGGGAAGCGGGTTCGGCGGACGAGGAAGATGAGGATGGAGAGAACATAGATAGCTCACAGCAGCAAGGAAGCGGAGAAACCAGTTACCCCAACAGCCAGGATATGTTTGTCACCCTGGACCTGGAAACAGTAACCCCCGAACTCACCCAAGACCCTGAGGGCACAAAGGGGACCTCTGGTGAGTGTACTTTTGTAAATATTACACATGGTTTAAAAACAAGCGTGTTTAATGATTAATGATT
>NW_020693459.1:0-5451 GCF_002925995.2 Terrapene triunguis
TCTGCCATTTCCAAGTTTCCTGTTACTGTTTCTCCCTCTTCACTAAGGCCTGGTCTACACTACGAGTTTAGGTCGACTTTAGCAGCGTTAAATCGACTTAAGCCTGGACACGTTTACACTACGAAGCCCTTTCTGTCGACTTAAAGGGCCCTTTAAACCGGTTTCCTAACACCACCTCGACAAGGGGATTAGCGATAAAATCGACCTTAGGGGGTCGGAATTGGGCTAGTGTGGACGGAATTCGACATTACTGGCCTCCGGGAGCTATCCCACAGTGCTTCATTGTGACCGCTCTGGACAGCACTCTCATCTCAGATGCACTGGCCAGGTAGACAGGAAAAGCCCCGCGAACGTTTGAATTTCATTTCCTGTTTGCTCAGCGTGGAGAGCACAGGTGACCATGCAGAGCCCATCAGCACAGGTAACCGTGATGGAGTCCCAGTCCCAGTCCCAGGATCGCAGAAGAGCTCCAGCCTGGACCGAACGGGAGGTACAGGATCTGATCGCCATCTGGGGAGATGAAGCAGTGCTCGCCGAACTCCGAAACAGTAAAAGAAACGGCAAAACATTAGAAAAGATCTCCAAGGCCATGAAGGACAGAGGCCATAACAGGGACGCGCGGCAGTGCCGCGTGAAAATTAAGGAGCTAAGGCAAGCCTACCACAAAGTCAGAGACGCAAACGGAAGGTCCGGGGCAGAGCCGCAAACATGCCGCTACTACGCGGAGCTGCATGCCATTCTAGGGGGTGCAGCCACCACTAGCCCAAGCGTGTTCTATGAGTCCCTCTCTGCAAACGGGGAAGCGGGTTCGGCGGACGAGGAAGATGAGGATGGAGAGAACATAGATAGCTCACAGCAGCAAGGAAGCGGAGAAACCAGTTACCCCAACAGCCAGGATATGTTTGTCACCCTGGACCTGGAAACAGTAACCCCCGAACTGACCCAAGACCCTGAGGGCACACAGGGGACCTCTGGTGAGTGTACCTTTGTAAATATTACACATGGCTTAAAAACAAGCGTGTTTAATGATTAATGATTAATTTGCCCTGGCAATCGCGGCCAGTACAGCTACTGGAAAAGTCTGTTAACGTGTATGGGGATGGAGCGGAAATCCTCCAGGGACATCTCTAGAAAGCTCTCCTTCATGTAATCCCAAAGCCTTTGCAAAAGGTTTCTGGGGAGGGCTGCCTTATCCCGTCCGCCATGGTAGGACACTTTACCACGCCAGGCCAGTAGCACGTAGTCTGGAATCATTGCATAACAAAGCATGGCAGCGTATGGTCCCGGTGTTTGCTGGCATGCAGACAACATCCATTCCTTATCACTCTTTGTTATCCTCAGGAGAGTGATATCATTCACGGTCACCTGGTTAAAATGGGGCAATTTTATTAAGGGGACATTCAGAGGTGCCCCTTCCTGGTCTGCTGAACAGAAATATTCCCCGCTGTTAACCACGCGGTGGGGGGGAGGGTTGAAGTGACCATCCCAGAGAATTGGGTGTGAGGGGGAGGGGAGTTAGTTGGGTTTGTGCTGCATGTTAAACCTGAAATCGCAGCCCCTCCTTTTACATTGCAAACCCATTTTAAATGGCACGGGTGCTTGGTATGGGAAATGAGGGCAGAACTGTTTGAAACCATCCCCACATGTTAAGAAGGTTAAAAAAGCCCAAAGACTATATGTCTTACCATGGCTGCCTGCAAGCTGAAATCTGTGTCCTGGCACTGCGTGAGTGATCTCTCACACCAAACCAGGAGACTCTCAATATAAGAGGAAAAATGCGACCTTGTAACGAAAGCACATGTGCTGTGTGATGTTGTGAACAGCAAAATCTAACGTGAAAGAGTCTACCCATTGTTCTCTAAAATGTATCTTTTTTAACAACCTCTCCCTTCTCCACCAGCTGCAAATCTTACTCCTTCGCAGAGGCTAGTGAATATTCGAAGAAGGAAGCGAAGGACGCGTGACGAAATGTTTACTGAACTTCAGACTGCCTCCCACGCTGACAGAGCACAGCTGAATGCGTGGAGGCAGTCAATGACTGATTTTAAAAAAGCCCAATATGAGCGAGAGGAGAGGTGGCGTGCTGAATCGCGGGCTGAAGAGGAGAAGTTGCGTGCTGAAACGCGGGCTGAAGAGGAGAGGTGGCGTCAACTTGTAATCAGAAAGCAAGAGTCGATGCTCCGGCTGCTGGAGCATCAAAGTGATATGCTCCTGCGTATGGTTGAGCTGCAGGAAAGGCAGCAGGAGCAGAGACCGCCGCTACAGCCCCTCTGTAACCAGCAGCCATCCTCCCCAAGTCCCATTGCCTCCTCACCCAGACGCCCAAGAACACGGTGGGGGGGCCTTCGGCCACCCACTCACTCCACCCTAGATGATTTCCATAGCAATAAGTTTTAAAGTTTTAAATTGGAGTGTGTCCTTTTCCTTCCCTCCTCCCCCACCCATCCCGGGCTACCTTTCCAATTATCCCCCTAGTTGTGTGCTGAATTAATAAAGAATGCATGAATGTGAAGCAACAATGACTTTATTGCCTCTGCAAGTGGTGCTCGAAGGGGGGAGGGTAGTAGGGGAGGGTGGGGTGGTTGGTTTGCAGGGAAGTAGAGTTAACAGGGTGGTGGGGGAGGGGCAGAGGGTTCATCAAGGAGCAACAAACAGAAGTTTCACTCCGTAGCCTGGCCAGTCACAAAACTGGTTTTCAACGCTTCTCTGATGCGCACCGCGCCCTGCTGTGCTCCTCTAACCGCCCTGGTGTCTGGCTGCGCGTAATCAGCGGCCAGGCGATTTGCCTCAACCTCCCACCCCGCCATAAATGTCTCCCCCTTACTTTCACATATATTGTGGAGCGCACAGCAAGTAGCAATAACAATGGGGAGATTCTTTTCGTTAAGGTCTGAGCGAGTCAGTAAGCTGCGCCAGCGCGCTTTTAAACGGCCAAATGCACATTCCACCACCATTCGGCACTTGCTCAGCCTGTAGTTGAACAGGTCCTGACTGCTGTCCAGGCTGCCTGTGTATGGCTTCATGAGCCATGGCATTAAGGGGTAGGCTGGGTCCCCAAGGATCACGATAGGCATTTCAACATCCCCAACTGTTATTTTCTGGTCTGGGAAGAAAGTCCCTTCCTCCAGCTTTCGAAACAGAAGAGACTGCCTGAAGACGCGAGCATCATGTACTCTTCCCGGCCAGCCCACGTTGATGTCGGTGAAACGTCCCTTGTGATCCACCAGGGCTTGCAGCAGCATTGAAAAGTACCCCTTGCGGTTTATGTAGTCGGTGGCTTGGTGCGCCGGTGCCAAGATAGGGATATGGGTTCCGTCTATCGCCCCACCACAGTTTGGGAATCCCATTGCAGCAAAGCCATCCACTATGGTCTGCACGTTTCCCAGAGTCACTACCCTTGATATCACCAGGTCTCTCATTGCCCTGGCAACTTGGATCACAGCAGCCCCCACAGTAGATTTGCCCACTCCAAATTGATTCCCGACTGACCGGTAGCTGTCTGGCGTTGCAAGCTTCCACAGGGCTATCGCCACTCGCTTCTCCACTGTGAGGGCTGCTCTCATCCTGGTATTCTGGCGCTTCAGGGCAGGGGAAAGCAAGTCACAAAGTTCCATGAAAGTGCCCTTACGCATGCGAAAGTTTCGCAGCCACTGGGCATCGTCCCAGACCTGCAACACGATGCGGTCCCACCACTCTGTGCTTGTTTCCCGGGCCCAGAATCGGCGGTCCACGGCATGAACCTGCCCCAGTAACACCAAGATTTCCACATTGCTGGGGCCTGTGCCTTGTGAGAGGTCCATGTCAATTTCCTCATCACTATCGTCGCCGCGCTGCAATCGCCTCCTCCTCAGCTGGTCCTGGTTTGGCTTTGGCATGTCCAGGAGGCTCTGCATGTTTTCCAGGACAATGCGCGTGGTGTTCATAGTGCTCAGAATTGCCGCGGTGATCTGAGCGGGCTCCATGATCCCAGTGCTGGCTATGGCGTCTGGTCTGAAAAAAGGCGCGAAAGTAGTATCTGACGGACCAGGGGAAGAAGGGAGGGAGGGAGAGAGGGAGGGAGGGGCGAGTGACACCGCGTACAGGTACAGGGAATTAAAATCAAGAAAGGTGGCTTTGCATCAGGGAGAAACACAAACAACTGTCACACAGAATGCCCCCCCCCCCAAAGATTGAACTCAAAAGCCTGGGTTTAGCAGGAGGGAGGGGGGAAGCAAATGAATGGAGAATAAATCTATTTTTTACATCTTAAGACGACGGCGCAGCATGACTGATAGCCCTTGGCATTTTCTGGGTGCTTGGCAGCAAATACTGGGCGCTTGGCAGTAAGCCTTCAGGTCTATTGCACGATCTGATGCCCACTGCAGTATGACAACGATGGATACCAGTCGTAATATACTATCTTCTGCCCAAAAGGCAAGGGGTTGCTGCTGTATAGCAATGTTGCCCCATCCTGCGAATAATACATCTGATAACCATCATCATCAAGGCAAGGGGGCTGGTGCAATGCAGCCCCACGGCTGCCAGCCCCATGTCTGCCAGCACCCAGATAGCCCTCGGCCTCTTCTGGGTGCTTAGCAGACAATATTGGGCACTTGGCAGAAAATAGCATACTACGACTGATAACCATCATTGTCTGCCCGGGTGCCCATGATCGACAGCCACTGCAGTACGATGACGACGGTTACCAGTTGTAATATACCATCTTCTACCAAAAGGCAAGGGGCTGGTGCAATGCAGCCCTACGGCTGCCAGCCCCACAGCTGCCAGCACCCAGATCGCCAATGAAGGCTACCAGTCATGCTGCACCGTCTACCGCCAAAAGGCAGTAAGCTGCTGCTGCTGTTTAGCAATGCAGTCCCACGTTTGCCGGCACCCGGAAGAGATATGGTGACGGTGAGCTGAGCTGAGCGGGCTCAATGCTTGGCGTGGTATGTTGTCTGCACAGGTAACCCAGGTAAAAAGGCGCGAATCTATTGTCTGCCGTTGCTGTGACGGCGGGGGAGGGGCCTGACGCAATGTACCCAGAACCCCTCGCGGCACTGCTTTGCATCATCCGGGCATTGCGATCTCAACCCATAATTCCAATGGGCGCCGGAGGCTCCGGGAACTGTGGGATAGGTACCATAGTGCAATGCGCCGGAAGTCGACGCTAGCCTCGGTACTGTGGACGCGGTCCGCCGACTTCATGCACTTAGAGCATTTTAGGTGGGGACACACACAATCGGCTGCATACAACCGGTTTCTATAAAACCGGCTTCTATAAATCCGACCTAATTCTGTAGTGTAGACATAGCCTAAGCAGTGGGCCTACCCTGTCTTTGGTCTTCCTCTTCCTTCTAATGTATTGATAAAAAGTCTTCTTGTTCCCCTTTATTCCCGTAGCTAGTTTGAGCTCATTTTGTGCCTTTGCCTTTCCAATCTTGCCCCTGCATTCCTGTGTTGTTTGCCTAT
>NW_020693460.1:0-4199 GCF_002925995.2 Terrapene triunguis
GGTACCAGGTTCTTTATTTGTCAGTCAGCTGAGAGGGTGCACCTCGGCTCGTGCCAGAGGAGACACACCTTACATGGGCGACATAGGCCCTTTTTATAATCAATAACAAACAACTCAGTTCTCATCCTTTTTACGTCATTATGCTGACCAATAGATAACAGGTTACACAGAATACATATATTATTTTGGGGAGGGGGGGGGTACAAGAGACATCTGTTGCGGATACATTTGTCATTTTGAAGGGAGAACACGGTACGTTCCTTGACCCTTTGCACTAAATACCTTGGGGATGTCTGGGAAAACAGCTGCAAACTAACTATCTCTCTGTTCCCTCTCTATTATTTCTGCTAGTATGAGTGAAACTGCAGCCATTTGCTAGAAACGCTGACCAATACATTTCTACTTTAACATGTAAGCAGTTAGCACAGAAGTAGATGAGAGTTCACAAAATGGAGTCTGGGGGTTTCAGATAGGCCCAAAGCAAAAGAGCTCCATCGACACTTTGGCCTTCCGCTCTCCCGAGTTACCTGGTAGCTATGCCTAGTGGATCCCAACAATCCCCCCTTTGAGAACACTCAACAAACCTTTGTTAGAGTTTTCTCATACTCTAAAGACAAAATGCGATTAAGCTCCATGCAATTAGGATTATCAATAAGAGAATATAAGGGAACCTCTAGGGTATGGGAGGTACAACTCCTACGTATGAACACTTTACAGCAAATGAGCAAAAGAACAAAAACAAAACATATTACCACACCTGTGAGCAAGATGTGAACAATGCTTCCCCTATATCCCCTAGTTCCCCTAAACCAGGTATCCAACCCCAAAGGGAATCCAAAATAGTGGGTTCCACTGGTTCCTGGGCCTTCCACTGGTTAACGGCCCGTTCAGCTGACAAGATGTGCTTGTTAATGTCCTGTGAAAACTTTGGGACATAGGTACAACACTCTTCTCCAATAAGGGCACAGACCCCGCCCCGTGAAGCTAACACATAATCTAGGGCTTGGCGGTTCTGCAAAGCCAGCAATCGAAGCTGGTACAGCTCAGAACTTATGCTTTTCTCTATGGCCAGGGTATCATTGGCAAACTTAAATTGTCAGAGGTGCTACTGCTAGTAACCATCCACCTTTGACAATAGTCTGACCAATTTTGGGGTACTACTCTCCAGGGCAATCCCGCTGAATGATGGGGAGTCTGGGCACATATTCAACAGTTGGAGAGAGAGAACTCATGGGCAAAGGCAATTTTCAGGGCCTCATAGATATTGGTAGCCATATTTGCAGGGATGGCTCCCCATCCTGCATGCGATGTGGGTAAAACAGTAGGTAACAGAAGAATTGCCTCTGTGATAAAAAGAAATGCTGTGAGAGACCCTAAACCTAAACCCATATTGTAATTACCACAACCCAAATACCCAGAGGATAAACAAGAATTATTGACACTAAACAAGTCAAAAAATAACAAGACCAAATACATAGGCCAGATCCGCCTTCTGTGAGAAAATAAAAACCAATGCTCAGGGTTCTCGCGGGGAGTATGCTGTGACTGTTCAGAGAGATCACAACGCATTCCCAGTGATCGTTACTGTCTTTTGAATAACAGCTTAAGTTCCAAATTGTCGTCAGCAGTCTTCTTAGCAGGCTGGACAGTCCACTGTTCAGGAATGGGCACTGCTTTCAGTCGAGAGTAATAAATCCAGTTCTTGTGTCCTTCGACCTTTGCCACTGTATGGGTGACAAGCAGGATGGTGTGGGGTCCCTTCCACTTCTTCTTGGAGAGGCTCGTCCTTCCAGGTCCGCACGAGAACGGAGTCACCAGGCTGCAGGGAGTGGACCGGAGTATCCAGCAAAAGAGGCTGTGAATCTTTGGTGTGCCTGTGAAGAAAAGAAAGAACAGCAGACAGAGAGCACATGTACTGAGACAAGAAACCATACCCCATCTCCCACTCCCCTGCCAGAACTGGGGTACCATTCATAGGCCATGCTCTTCCAAACATAATCTCGAAGGGACTAAACCCTATGCTACCCTCAGGGAGAGCACGAATGCAAAATAACACAAGGGGCAAGGCATCAGGCCACTCAAGAGAGGCCTCCTGACAGACTTTTGAGAGGTGTACCTTGAGTGTCTGATTTGTGCGTTCCACTACTCCACTGGCTTGTGGTCGCCAGGGTGTGTGGAGTTTCCAGGGGATTTGCAGAGCACTTGATATCTTTTGAACCACTTGAGATGTGAAGTGTGTTCCATTGTCAGATTCCATCCACTGAGGAAGGCCGAAGCGAGGAATGATCTCCTTAACAAACTTAAGAGCCACTGTCTTGGCAGTGTTGTTGCGACATGGGAAGGCTTCAGGCCGCCCGCTGAATCGATCCACTAAGACGAGAAGGTACCTGTACACTTGAGTCCTGGGAAACTTAGTAAAGTCTATTTGCCACACTAATCCTGGGCCTGGGGTAGGTTCCAGGGTGGCTGGTGGCACTGCTACTCCTGGTCGAGGGTTATTCTTTTGGCAGATTAAACCTTCAGCTTGTACCTGTGATGTTAATGGTTTAAGTCCAGAGGTTAGAAAATATTTATTCATGAGCTGGATAAGAGCCTCTCTGCCTGCGTGTGTGGTTTGATGCAGTTTCTGCAACACTGGTTGAATCAGGCCCTTGGGCAGGAGGATTTTTCCCTCTGTGGAATAAAGCCATCCCTCCTTTTCCTGGAGACCGAGACTGTCAGCCAGGTTTCTGTCCTCTTGGGAGTACTGAGGGGCTGCAAGCTCACCCACTGATGGGATGAGGGCATGCATTTGGGCATCTTCCTCAGTTGGTGATTTCAGGATAGCAGCTCGCTTAGCTTCCCTGTCTGCTCTGGCATTGCCCTTGATTACATCTTGATCTTCCCTCTGATGGGCTTTGCAATGTACCACTGCTACTTCTGAGGGGAGTTGTACTGCTTCTAAAAGCCGGAGAATTTGAGACTCATGCTTGACCTGAGAGCCTTGGGCTGTTAGCATTTCCCTTTGCTTTCACAAACCAGCGTAAGCATGCAATACCCCAAAAGCATACTTTGAGTCAGTAAAGATATTAACCCGTTTGTCTTTTGCCAGCTCGAGTGCCCGAGTCAGGGCCACTAGTTCAGCAAGCTGGGCCGACGTTCCTGCTGGTAAACTCTCAGCTTCCACGGTATCATGAAGAGACACAACAGCATAACTAGCCCCCCTTTGCCCATCCACAACAGTACTACTTCCATCTGTATACCATTCCAAGTCAGCATTTGGGAGTGGCTGATTTTTTTTTCTGATCTGGGCGGCTAGAATACTGAACATCTATGATTTCTAAACAGTCATGTTCCTGTTTTTCTGTCTCTGGTAGCAGTGTAGCTGGATTAAGGGAGGGACAGATCTGTAGGGTGACTTCAGGATTCTCTAACAGCTTCGCCTGGTACCGAGCAACCCGAGCCTGTGTGAGCCAAAGACCACCCTTAGTGTCCAGCAAGGCTCGGACCATATGGGGAACATATACACTTGCACAGTTCCTCCCAGTGTCAGCTTTTCCGTTTCCCCAAGTACTAGAGCAGTAGCTGCGACCGCCCTCAAACAGGCTGGCCATCTCTTTGAAACTTCATCCAGTTGTTTAGAAAGTATGCCACAGGACGCTTCCAGGCACCTAATAGCTGAAATGCCCTGTCCGCTTCTGGGGACCGGTGAAAGGGGTCTTGTTCCGCTCCCTTAACATATTTATACAGAGGTTTAGCCCACAGTCCAAACTCTGGAATCCATATTCTGCAAAAACCTGCCATGCCCAGGAATGCCCTAAGCCGTTTGCTGGGGATGGGAACTTGGCAGATAGCCTCCTTCCTTTCGTTTGAGAGCTGTCTCTCTCCCTGCCTGATGTGAAATCCCAGATATTGAACCTCTGAAAGAGCAATTTGGGCTTTGCTTTGAGATACCCTGTATCCTTGCAGTCCAATAAAGTTTAGGAGACTCACAATAGCTCTGAGACAGGGATTAGATCCACAGCAGCAATTAGCAAGTCATCTACATATTACAGCAAGAGGGCTTTGTCTGAATTATCCCACTCCTCCAAGTCTCTGGCCAAAGCCTGTCTGAACAGAGTGGGGGAATTTTTAAATCCTTGAGCCAATACTATCCAGCAAAACTGCCTTTTAACCCTTCTGTTGTCCTCATTATGCCTTGCAGTATTTTGCAGATCTCA
>NW_020693460.1:4209-4472 GCF_002925995.2 Terrapene triunguis
GCCCACAGACTAGGAAAGTTAGTGAAATTATTCATTAAACGTTGCCTGCTTTGTTATCATAACCACAAAACATTTGTCCATCTACAATACCTTCCCACACAGGGATTACCCAAAGGGCCCAATTTACACTGCGGGGGCGTTATCCCTCAAACCCAAGAGGTAAACGCACTTACCGCCCGGAGTGGCCGCGTCCGGCTGTTGGACCTTCCCCTTCTTCTGGTACCTGTCTTTATGTCTCTCCGTGCCTCCTTGGTGTAATTAGG
>NW_020693461.1:0-8667 GCF_002925995.2 Terrapene triunguis
GTGCCCAGATTGACTTCTTTCCCACAGCTCTTCTCCAGGGGGCTCAAATCAGGTATGTCAGCAGAGTGTTCCACTCACTCAGGCCTCCCTCCCTGCAACTTCCACCACTGCTCCTGGGATCCACCCTCAGGCTTGGCTGCCTTTAACCAAGCTGGTTCTTGCCTTTGTTTCTAGGATCCTCTACGCAAGCTTTCCTGTATCTCAGCAGGGTTCCTCAGCACTTCACCATTGGTTCTGCCCAACAGTTCTCTAGTCCAGTGTGGTGATAACAACCACTACTTTCTTCCTGTGGCAATTCTTACCTCCCTGCTTCCCTTTTTATATACCTCAGGTGCCTTTCTTAAACCCAATTGTGAAGCAGTTGAAGAGTCACAGGTGCACTGGAAACCTCCCCTCCCCCCCCATCCCCTCACTCCTTCTTAAAGGGGCCAGTCACCCTGTAACAGGGTCTATATATCATCCGGCACCCTGCATCTAGATTAGATTCAGTCTTGGAGAAAAGGCTCTTACCCTTTTTCCCCAGAGAGTGCCTCAATGGCAGTGTCTGAAGGATTCTGCTTCAGTGTATAGCCTAAAATAAAGGCAGTACATCTGGTTGTTTTGGATAAGACTGCCCAGTTTCATTGGCACTTGTAACTTCTTTGAGGCCAGTCTGGTTTATTTTTCATCTCGTAGATATGTAAGTGTGTTACTAATTTTCAGTATGCACACTCTGGTATCTGGGGTAGCGTGCTTAACAAGAAATCGGTGTTAGATTTGACCATATTAATTCACTCCCTGTAGGGGAAATTGAAGCAACTTTTCATATCTCTGCATTAGTCTTAGATCACCACAGGAAAATTCACTTAATCAGAATGTGAAAATTAAAAAAGGAAATTCTGTTCTGACACCTAGACTGTAATTTCTTTGGGACACAGACTATCTTCTTACTTGTCCGTACAGTGCCTAGCGCAATGGGGCTCTGATCCTTGACTGGGTTCCTAAGCCTGTCTGTAATAATAACAATAATTAATAAATAATGCAAAGCAGTATTTAAAAATGTTTCAAAATCTCCAGTGATATCTGCCAAGCAGCCATTATAGTGATAACTCCAACAAACCAAGCCTGCCAGTAACATGTATCAAGTCAGGAAGATGAGCATGTCAGCCAGAAACACAGGAGACAGCAAGAGATTCCCACAGTTCGTTTAGGTACATTCTGTATATTTCTGATTAGGTTTAGTGGGTGGAAATCTGGCATTCTCTGTGTCTCTGGCTCCAGCACTGATCTTCCTCTCTTGATGCTGTCTTGTCAGGCTGACAGAATGGTTTCTTCCTGTTTCATTAGTTCATATTCAAATTGTTTATAAACAAAAAAACTTTGAAGAGACAATTAGTAGAGCTTTAACCCTGCTTACATTGGATTCAGGGACTGGACAATACTTTTTTTTAATTGCATGGCAGGTTTCCTGCAGTGCAATATAAAATATGGAAGAAGAACAAGGACAAAAGAATAGCAAGTTGGAAAGGGCTAGTAATCTTCCATGGCATAGCTAGCTTGTAGCATAGCACAAAAGGTTTTGGTCATAGGCATCATTTCATTGGCAGGGGCATCTCCCCACCCAACCAACTTTCAACTGGGGAGGATTATTAATAGATTTCTCCTCACCAACTTTTAGCCCCCGCCTGGAGGGAGGGAGGAAGGGAGCAGGAGAGAGACAGCCCTCAGCATTCTCTCTCTCTCTCGCCTTCCCCTATGATCAGCAACCAGCTGGGTGGGTTGGAGGAAGCTGCAGTGTCACCTTCAGCTACTAGTGGCTGCTATGTCTCTCCTGGCTGCTCTCAGGGGGGGGCGACACTGGCTCTGGGGGGGGGCTCAGAGTGGAGACACATTTTGGGGGAAGGGAAGGGCCCTGTGGAGGATTGCTGAGGGGCCATCTCTCAGGCATGTGGTGCCAGCTCCCGCGACTTTGTCATGAGTGTCACAAAAAACGATGTTCACTTAGCGCCTCAGCTCCTGGAGTCACGTGATTACACAAGTGTCTTGGCTTTGGTAGGGAAAAAAAGAGGTTTCTGGCCCTCCCAGTTACTGAGAAGAGGAGAAAATGCGAGCCAAGGGCCCAGAAGCCCTGATTTTTAACTAGTTTTGTGATGTTTTGGGGCCCAAGTCGTGGTTTTGGAACATTAGAAGTTGGCAGGGTTGGGAACTATAGTGGTCTGTCATCCCCCATTCTTGCTGACAAGGTTACTCACTGTTTTTGACTGCTCCCAGGAACTCTCAGGCCTTGCTATTCAGGGCCCCTGATTTTAGCTGTGTGAGAGGTTGCGCTGTCAAAACAAACACCAGAGGATAGAAAGGACAACCCTGTCCTCTTCTGTTCTCTAATGTAAAAGAAGCCCATCCTGTGCTAAAATAACCAAGTCCATTGCATAATAATCTTGTCCTCAAAATGAATTCTTCCTGGCCTATAACATGTGAAATAAGTAGGGCCGGTTGACGTTGCTAAGTACCTGAAAATGCACCAGAGGAATGACGGATTTCTGTGCATCAGGCAAGCAGTTTCTCAGTCTTTTTGTGCTGTCTGCTGAGGAAGAGACCTTAAGAAACCCTATTTGTTCTGGATTAACCAGATAAATTCAACAATTTTCCAAGCACCTAGCTAACCTTTTTGCTAGAGTTTTGCATCCATGTTAATTGGTGATATGGGTCTGTAACCACGTTCCTCCAGTGAAGAGCTTCCCTTCTAGGGAATTACTGCAATAAGAAGAGATTTCATGCAATTTTCCAAGCAAAATGTAAAATAACAGGAAGGATTTCAGTTTGGGGGAAGTTTGGGCTTTCATTCTGATTTTTTTAGCAGTTCTGTCAATCAGGAATAAATCCACTGAAGCCAATGGAATTATGTCGATGTAAATGAGATTAGAATCAGGCCTTTTGTTTCATTGTGAAACAACAATAAATCCAGGAAAAGAATTTGGGGCCAAATTCTATTTCCAGTTTCACCAGTATAAAATTGGAGAAATTCCACTGAAGTTAGTTGACTTTACTCCAGATTTACTCTAGTGTGCCTGCCAACAGAATTTATTCCACAATGAAAAAATGACTAGATGAATGTCTTGGTTTTCTGTGTAGTGCCTCCAGAACTTGGCCCATAATTAATGTCTTTTTCATGCTTAAGAGGCACTTCTGCCTGTTTTTTTGGGTTGCTGTTAAATCATTAAGGTTGTCTCTCTTATGAAGAACTTTCAAAACACAGTTGTTCACACCATAATATGATGGACCTGAGCCACAAAGTTTGGATATGGAGCTAGATACAAACTTTTCCAAAATTCAGAAAGGGTTCAGAGCCAGGCTTGTGGTTCTGCCTATTGTGAAGCCGTGGGATCAGATCTGCTGTGGGACACTGCTGCAAAGTTTGGGAATGTTTGTAGCTGGGATTCTCATTCATGCCAATCTCTAAATTTCACAGCTCCATTTATTTTGATGCCAAATATATTAGGACACAGCTTAAAATGGAGCAGCTCCCGTTAGCTAAAATACCAGCATATCCTTCAGATATTTCTGCTAATTGCCCAAGTCCGTCTTTTTAAGTAATGCAGTATTTTTAATTTGGTGAAGTTGCTAATTAAAGCTGCAAACCTGATGTGTGTGTATGTGTGTATAAAGAAATTGGGATTTATATTACTCAAGGGCAACTATTAATCCCTTGTCCAAAAGAAGAGTGAGAAGCTGCATTTTTGAGATCTCTGTACTAATTTGACATCTTTGTCCTTTTTATGTAGTGAAATGTGACAGTTATTTACAGCATGGATACTGGCTTGGATCCTTTGTGTTGTGGGAAACAGTTCGTTTGGCACATGAAAAACGGTGTTAAGGTAGGACTTCCTTTATTCCCACAAAGCTTCTGTATTCTGGGGTCTGTTGCATTGGTCAGGTAACAGCCGTAGGATCAAATTGCAGATAATAGCTGGATTACAGATAATAGCTGAATCACTTAATAACTCCTGTGACCACTTACTCTAACACTGGTTATAAAATGCTATAAAGTTGCTACTGGTCATTTCATGTGTATTTGGAGGTATAATCCTGGCGTTCTCATTCTGGCCATGACCAGCTGGAATGGAGTGAGAGTAACAGACCTGACTCATTCTTCTTCCCAGAGCCATGGTTCGAGCCTTGTGGCATGGAGTGGACATAAAGCTCTTGCCTAGTTCATAGGTGACACACTTGCTTCCCTCTTCCCCATTCCCTTGCTGAAAGCTGCCAACGTGACTTCCTTGAGATGAAGAAGGGCTGTGCTTGCTTCCCCAGCACTGACTCGCTCCAGAGGTGTCCCCCAGAATCTTTTCTGCTGACTTTAGGCCTCGTGAGACCACATAGGTCATTTCAAGACTTGGTCCAGGCAATCAGTTCTGCACCAGTAACGAGGGTTCAAATTCAATGGCATTCTTTAAATGTCATTGACATAAGCCTTTGACTGGGGAGTTACTGGAGGAATCTGAGGTACGTTTGTCTTTAAGGAGTGAGGGAAGAAGCTGGATTCTGGCATTGGCAATGAGACATTTTTATTTAAATGTAGTGCACTTGGATGAAGAGAGTGCTTTGATTTGATACACTGAAATCAATTTTGAAAGAAACTAACCAAAGGGAAGTTGAAAATCTTGCAAAAAGGGTACCACTTCTTTTACACTCAGAATTGGACTTGGAATTTTGTGTTATAAGGACTAAATTTGTATTGGTGAAGGTTGGTAAATCCCAGTTTCACTGTGCACTCAGAAACAGTCAGAATAATATTTTCATTGATGATAATAGAAATTTACAGATAGGCTAAGTAAGAAAAATGCTGCTTGAGAACTTCTTAGGGTTTGATTTCAGGATATTTACTTTGTATATTTTGACATGTGATGTTGACAATTTTGTTTTAATGGTTGAAAAGCTTTAACTTTTTGGATCTCAACATCTACTGTAATTAAATAACTATTGTCTGAACCCCCCCCCCCATAATTTCCCATAACTGCAAAAATGTAAATAGCTAAAAATTGAAAATTGCTTAAAACCCATAATTTCATACAACCGTGAAAATGTAAATGGATTCAAATAAAAAAGTGTAAAAATAAACATCAATATTATCCATCAAAATTATTAAAAATAAATAAATGAGTTCTGCCAATCCTCGTTACAAGCTCTAAAAACTTGCTTACATAACTCAGTTATAAAACCTCTATTTCTATTCCTAAAGGCTTATGTGGTCTATACAGTATTGAATTACGCATTTAAAATGAATCCACTGAGGCAGCCCACTGAGATGCCACTTCTTATTTAGTAACTGCGCCAAGCACTTTGTGCTTCATTTAGGGACAGTGAGGCGCATGCTTTGTGCTAAACACAGAAGCAGGACTGTCCGGACTATTGCAGGGGATTTGAAATAACCATCCATCTGCTTTTCTCCCTCTTAGTTTCCAATAAGATTCTACTCCTGAGTCTTATGACATTCATGCAGCTTGACTTAAACTGACAACATCCAACCAAGTCGTGTCATTCTTGAGGGGAAGATTAATAGATTTTCTGAAGGGATCAGGAGCATCTGTTTCTGGGGACTGCCTTGGCAGGACTGTGGGAAACATGGCTATATGAACAGAAACTCTTAGAGGAATCAAGATTTTATAACAGGAGCAATAGAACAAGTTTTCAAAGTCTTTTGTCTCTGCAGTGATCAGCTTCTTGTTTCCCCATCCCCTTCACAGGGTTAATAGAATCACAGAATATCAGGGTTGGAAGGGACCTCAGGAGGTCATCTAGTCCAACTCCCTGCTCAAAGCAGGACCAATTCCCAGACAGATTTTTACCCCAGTTCCCTAAGGATTGAACTCACAACCCTGGGTTTAGCAGGCCAATACTCAAACCAAATCCCTCCATGCTGGTAAGCTATGTATTTACTCAAGACAAGGCTTGGGGTAATCTCAGTTCTTTTCCTCTGAATTCTTCCAAGTGCAGTTCTGCTCTGAAAAGGGCATTGTGGGACTCCATGCTGATTGTATATCCAAATCAAATCTGATCAGGTTAAAAATAAAAAACAATGCCAACCCGTCCCGCAAACTCATACTGGGATTTGAAATACAAACAGGGTTTCTTCCAGCTACTGCATCATGACCAGGAATTAGGATTTTCCAGGGCAACCTCTGCCCTGAGTGACACCTGGGCAAACCTGTGGTCTTCAAAATCTGCTCTCAGTTGTACCTGTGCAACCCCTGAATATATTTTAGAACAAATTTCTATCAGTGAACACTGGTTCTGAGAATATGGGAATATAATATCATTCCCCCAAGGTGCTCTTTCACTTTCTATTTCCCTGTCTCTGTGTTTACATGCCCCGCAACCCGCAACGGTAGTATCTGAGCATCTCCTGAATAATTAAAAATAGAAATAACATAACAATCTCTCTCTCTTTGCTAAAAGAATCTATCTCCCCATGTAAGTATTCTCACACTTCTTATCAAACTGTCTGTACTGGGCTATCTTGATTATCACTTCAAAAGTTTTTTTTCTCTTACTTAATTGGCCTCTCAGAGTTGGTAAGACAACTCCCACCTTTCATGCTCTCTGTATGTGTATATATATCTCCTCAATATATGTTCCATTCTATGCATCCGAAGAAGTGGGCTGTAGCCCACGAAAGCTTATGCTAAAATAAATTTGTTAGTCTCTAAGGTGCCACAAGTACTCCTGTTCTTTTTGCGGATACAGACTAACATGGCTGCTACTCTGAAATCTCTCTTTGCTGTCATCCATCCCAGCCTGTAGCAGAACCTGTTTGATTGGTTTACTCATGTGTATGTGGAGCAAAGTTAAATTCTGGAAGTGGTTAGTTCTCCAGTTGTTTTTATCTCTTGCGAGATTGAGTTCTGTCATCTCGATCCAGCTAGCATGAAAGTTCAGTCTCCTGTGTTTATGAGCCTGGTAGTTCCAATGGAATGTAGTTTTTATGGGAAGTGATGTTTATGGAGGGAGATACAATCTCTCTCGGGTAACTGGGACCCATCCCACTTAGGGCTTTGAATAAAGGATAGAGATTCTAAACTTCTCAATGAGAAGCCACTGCAGCCACCACAGCATCTCTGTAGGTAACTGAAATTGTTTTTGTGCCTGGGTATATAACTTCCTTAATTTAAAATAGTCTCAGCGTAACCAGATCCACTAAACAGTGATGAGCTTTTCTAGGAAAAAATAACAACGATTAAAATCTGAGGGAATTTTTAAAAAACACTGCTTTAAGGATATGAGTATAGTTTTATTTGTGCTTAGATTGATTTTGTTTGTTTATTTCCCCTTAAATGTACATTTTAATTTGTGAAAAAGCTACTGGTTGCATAACTCACGAGTTATGAAACCTATATTTTTATCTTCTATATTCTGAACATCTGTGGCTATATCCAATTACAGTTTTCATCTTCAATTTGAAGAAATGATATTTAGCCTGAAGACTAAAGCGATCTGTATAGTGAAATCAGCTAAATAATGTGGTTGAGTCTCACTTGCTAACAGAATTCACACATGTGCTAGGTCTTGAAATTCCATTTGTTTAATTAATAGGTTAAATATGGTTCAGAATATTCCAGTATTTTTAACACATTGTGGAAAGAGAAATAACACACATCAATTTATAGTGGAAGAGGAATAGGAGCATAGGAGTAAGGCCACATTGTGCCATCAATTTTTAAGCAGAAAGCCACACTGATTTCAGTAGGGAATAGTTCTGCTTAAATATTGATGGCATGATATGGCCTACGGGCAGGAAATAACAAAATGAGATTTGACCTGGAAAAAAATGCAACCTAATTCAGTTGGGGAAAAGAGAGTCATAGGGAGAGAGATACCCGTGAAGAAATAATGCTTTAAAAAATCCCAAAGAATGATGGTGGACAGCAAGTTATACATGAGCTTGCAGTGCAATATAATGGAAAAAAGGAGGTGGTGGTGGGAAAATGTAGAGCTTCTTATGAATGAGGCGTACTGTTGAGATTATACCTAAAATGCTATGCACCGTTCCAGGATCCTCAATGCTGAGAGGAGATCAACACGCTGGAGGGAATCCACAAGACAGACAAAAATAATGAAGGATCTGGAGGAACTGATTTACATGGAAAGATAGAAAGAACTAAATGCAGAAAATTGTCTAACTGATTACTATATTGGGGGAAAATAATAATGGTTTACAATAATGCTCCATTATGGCTTCTAATACCTACATTTAGTGTTTCCAGGTAACAATAAAGGACCTGAAAGGGCTTTATGGAAGGCAGGACTCAAATAGGAAAAAAGAAAGTACTGATGCTCTCCCAAGTTCCACCTACAAACAAACCACCCACCTGAGACACCAAAATGAGTTTCCACGTACAGTAAATTCTTCCTGATTTAATCCGTAGTTCAATAGCTTACAATGCTGACATTGAAATTGCCATTAATACACTTCAGAGTTAACAACCCTTTAAATAATCAGAGGCAGTTCACGCTGCCCTCCAAAGTATTATTTCAGGCTATCTGCAGATGCAAGCACTGCATCAATTTACACTTGAGTATCATCTTTCAGGTTACCTTTGCAACCATAAAGGCTAGAGACCTTCTTAAGCTTGATTTTCAAAGGTTCTCAGCACCCACAACTCCCACTGAGTTTATGTCAGGTTCAGGGGC
>NW_020693462.1:0-6768 GCF_002925995.2 Terrapene triunguis
GGCCCCATGCACGTCTGGGCTGGCGCCTGCGGTTCCCGTTCCTGCCGCAGAGGGAGATGCAAACCCGCCCTGCGAGGGGTGCGGCAGGGCCAGCGCCCAGGTGAGTATGGCCGGGTGCCGGAGCCAGGCAGAGCCCCGGGGCAGGCGGTGAGGCAGCCCACGCAGGGCGCTACCTGAATGCAGCCCCGTGACGAAGCGGCCGACAATGACCATCTCGGGCGACGCCAGGTAGCGGCTGAAGCCCATCAGGGCGCTGGCCAGGAAGACGAGCAGCGTGCTCCGCACAAGGGTGCCGTTCCTAGCAGGGGGGACAGGCAGGACATCAGCCCTCCGCCTGGCACGGGCCCCTCCCTTCTGCAGGGCGTGACGCCCCCCACAGGACGCTTCGTGCTCTCTCTTCCTCCATCCACCCAGCTGTTCCCCTCTCTTCTCCATCCCAGCCCCATGGGGAGCTTGGGGGGGGCATTCCTGGCAGCTCTCCCTGCCCCCATAAGAGTGGGGCATGTGTCAGGCTGGCTTCTCCTCTCCCCCCCTGCTGGCTTCGTTTGCTGGGTGTCCCCCTGCTCCATCTGGTCTAGAGATGGGCACCCCATGACTGGCACCGGGGCAGACAAAGCACCATCCTCCCCCTGCTTCCTCTAGCCGGGCTATGGGTGCACCCCCATCCTGCCCCCCTCCCGCACCCGTCTTACCTCCCATATCGAGTCACGAGCATCCCCACCGGAAACGAGCCCACCAGCCCCCCCAGGGCAAAGACCGAGACGGTCAGCGAGTACATGACGGTGAGCAGGTCCTGGCTCGGGCTCTGCCCATAGCGCTGGGACCAGGTGGCGTTGTAGAAGGCCTTGATGTGCTGCAAGGCAGAGAGACAGGGGCTAGCAGAACGGGGTGCCCACGGCCCACCAGACCCGCCAGCTGCTTGGATTCCCGGCCCTCCGGGGTCTTTGTATGTGTCTGTAACACACCCAGCTCCTGATCGTTTCAGCGCTTCCTCTCCCAACACCTCAGAGAGCCGGTCCCGCTTCCCCGCACCCAGGAGTGGCTTGAAATGCTGGACTTGGTGGGGCGGGAAGTCCCAACATTTCAAACTTCGCTTCCGTTCCGAACCGGGAACGAAAACGGCCACTTTCAAAACGTCCCGCGCCAGGGACTTCTGGGAAATACGGCGTTTCGGGTCCGTCGAAACCTCCCATTTCAGCAACGCTGCCGAGTTCTTTTATATTGTCCACAACCACGTGGGATTTCAAACCAAAGTGCTGTTTCCAGATGACCAATGGAACGGGCCGTTCCGGCGAGGTCAAAGCAAACAGTCCGACACGGTGTTTTCCCCAATGAAACATCGTCAAAAAGGACACGTTTCCCGGGGAAGTTTAGATTTCAACAAAACGGCAAAAACGTTCTCCTGGGAAATCTTCAACCCGTTCTGCCTCTCCCTGTGCCGGGGATCCGGGTTTCCAGGCCCCCCGATCGCACGCCACAAAGCTTTGTGATCCGACCCGTTAGCACCAGCACAAGAACTTCCCAAAGGTCATTTGTATGGGGTGGCTCTTCCTTCTGCGTCAGCACTGAGCCATGGTGCTAGGGGCGCTGTGGGGGTGGGTCAGATATTGGTCAGTAACGATCCCATGGGGCGTTTCGTCAGAGTCGGGGTGTGAGCAGGGCATCCTCCCGGCTCAGGTGATCCCATCCTGATCCCCTCATTCCCCCCTGCAGCGTCACCCGGATGCTGCCTCTCTTTTCCCGCTCCTAGGCCTGCTGCTCAACACCCCAGAGGTGGCCGCACCCCGGTCAGTAAAATTCATCTGCCTGCCAGAGACCCGCTGGGTCAAGGTATCTGCCTAGCCTAGGATTTCCCAGTCCGGGGAGGGAGCGACTTTCCCCCGCAAAGACAGACAGACGGACGGACACAGCTCTTACCACGGCCGGCGAGTTCACCACTGCCAGGTTGTAGCCGTAAAGCAGGGAGGAGCCGAAGGACGCCAGCAGGGTGGCGGCGAGCAGCGGAAAGGTGAGGTGCTGGGAGAGAGGAGACACACGAGCAGAACGGTGTCAGTGCAGCCCCGGCAGGACGGGGAAGACAGTGGAGCCATGAGCCGCTCCCTCCGCCCCGGGGAGCTGCGCCCAGCCTCTCAAGTGAGATGAGCCGCAGGGGTCTCATCTCTCCACCCGTTTGTGCCCAGCACAGGAGCTCCTGCCTGCAGGATGGGGGGCACCTGGCTCCCGCTCAGCCCAGGGGAAGGGCAGCGAGGAGGAGAGGGAAGCGGCTGGAGCTCCAACCCCACCACCAGTCGAGCGTCTCTGGCCACAGGTCACCCAGGTGGGACACGCAGCTGGCCCCAGCGGTGAAAACCGGATGCTCCCATGCACCCAACGCGGCTCCAGCCTCCACTGCCCCCGCTACCCAGGCAGCCCCATGGCACCCAGCCCAGCAAGCTCCCCTGCCCCATAAGCTCACTCCCGGGTCCCATGCGAGGCTCTGGGCTTGGTCTAGCAGGCCCGTCGTGGGCTGGGCTATCTCAGGGACTCTAGTAACGGAGTTGTCAGCGGCGCTACACTGTTCAGCCACGGGCTGGCGCCGTGTGTGACGTACGTGGTGGCGGAGCCGGGGCGGGCCCAGGCTATTAGAGAGACAAACGCGTCTCCCTCACCCACAGACGTCGGTACAATAAAAGATATTCCCTCCCCCCACCGTGTCTCCTCATAGCTTCTCTGAGCACGTAACAGCTCGCCCTGGCACGGCATGAAAGAACCCGGCATCTCTCTCTGGGATGGAAGCCCAATCATCAGGTGTCCAGCCAGGGCAGATGGGAGGCGAGCGGCGCCAGTGCCGTAGCCAGTGGGAGATGCTAGGCCGGATGGGCACTGCCAGGGAAAGGCCTGGCCATTGACGTGTTTGATGTAATAGAAAAGGGAGATCCCTGTGGAGAGACGCCAGGTGAGGGGTGACCCGGTCAAAGCGCCGTGCTGGGAGTGTGATCTTTGCAGCAGTGGTTTGAACGAATCCAAGGGGGCAAGAGGGCGCTGGGCCAGGCCAGAGAGACGGCTGGGGCAAGAATCGAGCCCCGAGAGGAGGAGAACCCGGCCAAGCGTTTCGCTGTGTGGACGGCTGGGCAGGGCCGTATCTTGGAGATATTCTGCAGAAAGAATCAGCGAGGCCTAGCCAAAGCCTGGGTCTGAGGACATAGGGACTGGTCTAGTCTGAATGTGTCTAAGCTTCAACTTCCAGCCATTGGATCGTGTTAGCACCGTCACCCTCACCTAGTCCCTCTCCCGTTCAGCGCCATCCCACCGCTGCCACCACGCTGGCCCTTCCATGCCCCCCTGCCAGGGGAGTGCAGCTGCAGCCCACCCCGCACATGCCACCTAGCACAAGCCGGTTCTGTTCTGCGATGGGAGCCGGGCAGCTTCCAAACCCTGGCGCTTACGCACTCAGAGCCACCGGCTCTTCTAAGTGGGGCTGTTTCTGCAGACGCCCCATTTGCCTTCTGAGGGGCTTTGCAGACAAATCTCCCCAGCGAGCGCACTGGCCGGCCTAGCCCTGGAAAACCGGCACCGAGGGGCTTTGTTTGGACGCGCGGCTGGATAATCGCAGCGCATGCCCTACGGCCTCTGCCCGTCTCTCAGCTTCTCCACCTAGACCGGGGGCTCTCAACCTATTTACCATTGTGGGCCGCATCCAGTACCAGCCGTACGGCCCTGAGGATGTCATACGGGCCGCAAACAGCCCACGGGCCACAGGTTGAGAACCACTGACTGGGCAGCGCCCACTGGCCTTTCTGCCCGAAAACGCAGCCTCTCTCCCAGTCTCTCTCTCGCTGGGCATTTTCCAGACCCCCCCGTCTCTCTGCATCGGTTATAAAACTCCACGGCTCTGCAGCCTTCCCGCGGGGGGTGGGGGTGGGGGGAGAGGAGAACTGGGCCTGGATCAGCAGCGCCTCCCTCTGGCCCTTTGTGGAGAAGCCCAAAAGTTGGGGCTGGGGCAGGGGTCCCTTGTCTAACTCGGCCTGGCTGAAGGGTGGGAGATGCCAAGGGGGCTGGGGGAGGGGGAAGGTGCAGAGAGGGGGAGGGGTGGGGAAGGGGGAGCAAGTTCCTTTAGCCGTCACTTTTAACCCCATCGCCCCAGTTCTAGCCAGGCCTGTCCCCAAGTCCCAGCAGCTAGGGGGTGTGACCGGGAACCACGCCGACCCTGGGCAGCGCCCCGCTTCAGACGGCGGCTAGGGGCTCTGGGTGGGGGGGAGGGGGCCCTTTGGAACCAGCCGAGATGGGGGGTTTGCTCGCTGCTCCCCAACGAGGCCATGCAGAACCGGGGAGCGGGGGGCAGTAATACAGGGTTTGTTCCCAAGTTGGGTGAGATTGGGGGTCCCCACCGGCTGCACCTCGCTTTTCTGGGGACCCTCCCGGCATGGGCCTGCAGCACCCCCAGCCCAGCCCATGCCAGGCCTGACACAGCCCTCGCCTGCCTGGGAGGCTCCTACGCAAAGCTGTCTATTGATCCCCGGGCAGCGGCTTCTCCTTAGTGTAACTGCTTCCTGAGCGCGAGCGAAACCCCCCCGGGAGACAGCTCAGTGTCGGCCCTGGCTCCTAGCCAGGGACATCACAGGACAGAGCAGTGCTGGGTCTGCCCCAGCATTGCACAGAGAGTCCACCGCAAAGACGGGACTGGAACACCACTCCCTTCCCAGAGCTGGGATAGAACCCAGGAGTCCTGGCCCCCAGCCCCTCTGCTATAACTACTAGACACCACTCCCTTCCCAGAGCTGGGATAGAACCCAGGAGTCCTGGCTCCCAGCACCCCCGCTCTAACCACTAGGAACTACACCCCTCCCAGAGCTGGGATAGAACCCAGGAGTTCTGTCTCCCAGCCCTCCTCCCCCCCGCTCTAACCACTAGACACCACTCCCTTCCCAGAGCTGGGAGCGAACCCAGGAGTCCTGGCTGCCTGCGCCCCCGCTCTAACCACTAGACCCTGCTCCCTTACCAGAGCCAGGCTAGACCCCAGAGTCCTGACAAATTGAGATCTCTCCCCCCCACCCCCTCTTGGACCCATACCCCCCCAACCCTCAAAGCAGCCGGCCGGGGGGTTATGCCAGCAAAGCAGCCGACGCCCCTGCGCTGCCCCGGCCCCGGGAACGGTGGCTTGTCCCAGTCGCGTGCAGGTCTAATCTCCCTAATCCCGCCCGGAATGCCAGCCGGCGCAGCGAGCCTGGCGGGGAGGCAGCGGGCGGGCTGGGGTGAGGGAGGGAAGCCGGGGGCACAGGATCCCCCGAGTCACTCACCCCGGTGATCCGTCGGTGGCCGTGCAGGCCAGGTTTCCCCTCCATCGGGGTGATGCGGGCCCTAGAGAGGCAGAGGATGGGGAGGCAGCGGGGAGGAAGGCCGCCTGACTCCAGCACTCTCGCTCATTTCAGCACTTACTTTATTTGATTTTTTTTTTTTTAAAGCAGGGAGGAAAAATCGGGGGGGTGGGGGTGGGGATCACGCGATGCCCGCGAGGCCATTGGAGGATTCCTGGCCAGGGAGAGGTGGGCCCCGGGGCCTCCCCGCTTGATTGACGGGCAGAAGAGGCCGGAGGCCTTGTGGGGCGAGGCGGGGCACAGTGCCCTCGGTTCAGCCCTGCGGGGCAGGAGGGAATCACATGACGGCTAACGCGATTTGCTTTGCCTTTCGAGGGAGATGCTGCAGCCCGTTAGTCGGAGGGGCCGGACCCTTCCACGTTTATCCCCCCGGGCACCAGGGCAGCCCGGGGAGATCTGCCCTGGCGAACATCACCGGCCCCCACCGGCTTCTTCAGCAGCTCATTGGGTGCCCTCGGCTGAGGCCCCGTAAAAGGCCCCGGGCTGAAGTAGCTGCCTGTGGATCGTGCCCTGGATTGCAAGCAGCGGGAGGAGGGGTGGGAGCAGGATCACAGGCGACCAGGGGCCCGGTTCGACTGGGGAGGAGCCCGCAGAGCCACGGCGGGAGGCGGCTGGGTCCGGGCTCAGCGGTGCCATGTGTCCAGCGAGACCCACCTGCCCCCTTGACCTGTGCCCAAACCAGGAAATCATGGCGGCGTTTCTCAGCCCAAACCCAACGGCCTCCTCTGCCACGCTGGGCGGGGGCTTGGGCTGACGGCTCACCCGCTGGGCTGGGGCGAGCCAAACCTGGCACCCCCTCAGCACTCAGCAACACCCCACCTGCCATTGGGTCACGGCCAGCTTTTCCTCCACCTCTCAGCGAGGGGGCGCGTGGCTGCCGGGCAGCCATATCCAGGCCACGAACGGCGGCATCAAACCGTTGACAAGTATCGCCGGCATCCTGATCAGGAGACGAGTTACCTGTTGGGGCATCTGCACGTGTCCGTTGCTCGTCAAGCCAAGCTCCCGCGGGACCGCCGTGGAATGGTAGCGTTCCTTATGGGGCACGTCTACACTGGAGTCACATTGGGAGTCACTCCTCCCAGCTTGTGTAGACGTCCCCCCACCTGTTCTGCTCGAACTAGCTGCTCCGTTGACTTCCTGCCTCCCAAACCAACCTACCGCAGCCCCTTGCAGGACGAAGGCAATCCGGGGCACTCGCGCAAACGCCCCCCCTCTCCAGCTTCATCACTGCAGCGGGGGGGGCGGCCGCCGTACGCTCCCGGCTGTCGTTTGTTACCAGGCGGCTTCGCCATTTGTCCCGAGAGCCACACACGACTGCGACATGGTCAATGTGCTGGGCACCTGGGTGTTGTGTTACAATTGCCTCTGTGCTTGTTACTAACGAATCTCTCCCAGGTGCTACTCTGGCCCC
>NW_020693463.1:0-1703 GCF_002925995.2 Terrapene triunguis
ACTGCGCAGGGTGGATGTAGGGAGTGGGGGGTTTGGAGTCACGGCCCGGCCCGGCCGTGCCCACGTAGCTCCCCCCGCCCCCTTCCCACTGGCCGGCCCCGGGAATCGCGGGGACTCGCCCTCAGCAGAGCGGGGTCCATGACCCGGGACCGGCAGGTCTGACTCTGCCCAGCAGGGGGCAGCGCGGCTCTAGGAGCGGGGCCCGGGGGGGGGGGCGCGGGTCGGATCGGAGCCAGAGCAGGAAATTCAACAACTTGCTGGGTCAGAAGCGCCCCCCACCCCCACATTCTGTCCATCCTCAAACACCCCCACACACACTGTGCAACCCCCCCTTCCGTCCATCTGCCCATCGTCAACCCCCCCGCACTGTCCAACCCCCCCTTCCATCCGTCTGTCCGTCCTTCACCCCCTCCACGCCTGTCCAACTCTCTTTTCTGTCTGTGCGTTCCCACCCACACATCTCCCTCCCTCCCTCCATCCCCACTCCCCTCCTTTCATCCGTCTGTCCAACATCACCCACCCCATACTGTCCAACCCCCCCTTCTGTCCGTCTGTCCATCCGCACCCCCCTGCACTGTCCAACCCCCCTTTTGTCCATCTGTCCAACCCCCCCTTCTGTCCATCTGTCCATACTTACCCCCCCCGCATTGTCCAACCCCCACCTTCCCTCCGTCTGTCCGTCCTCATCCCCTCCACGTCTGCCCAACTCTCTCTTCTGTCTGTGCGTCCCCACCCACACATCTCCCTCCCTCCCTCTCTCCATCCCCACTCCCCTCCTTCCGTCTGGCCATCCATTCCTCCTACATTTCCATCTCTCAGCCGTACCCCAGTCCCTGCCGGGGGCTGGGGCCATGTGCGGGGGTCGGTAGTCCCTGATTGTGTTTGTCTGGCCCGTCTGAGAGCCGTGATGACGGGGTGTATCTATCCCACTGTAGGCAAGTGGGGGCGTTTCCCCACCCCTCCAGCGGATGTGCAGGGCCCTGTGACACTCCCCCACATTTCTCCACCCCACTACTGGCTCACAGCCATTCCCTCCATCCAAACGTCCATCCCCACCCCCCTCCTGTCCATCTGTCCATCCATCCCCATTACCCCCCCACACACACATTTCTCCATCCAGCTCCCAGCTGTGCCCTGGTCCCTGCCTGCCCCTACTTGCTGGGGGCTGGCCCCGTGTGCAGGGAGGGGGAGCCCGGGGGGCCCGAGAGGAGCTGTCACTCTAATCTCTGAGCTAGGCCCGAGAGCCTGCGGGACTCCCTGCCACAGGACTTGGCTGAGCAGGGGGGTGGGGCTGGGGTCTCAGAGCCGTTGCTGGTGGGGACACCCTGTGCCCATCAGTTTCCGTGGGAACCTTGTATCTCACCGCACACCGTTCCCCCACACAGATCTCCAACCCCGGACCAAGATGACGAGCTGTGGCCTCCTGAACAGTTCCAACAAGCCGGGTGAGTCAGTCCTAGGAGGTCCCATGACTGATGCCCCTCTCCCCCGGAGCCGATGGGGGTGGGTTGTGGGGGGCCCATTGCTGACATCCCCCTTTCCCGGCGCCCGTGGGGGTCAGAGGGGCCCGTGGCTGATCTCCCTCTCCCCCCAGTGCCCCTGCGCAGCGGCTCGGTGACAGTGCTGATCCGAGGCTTCGTGGCGGACGTGGGCTGTGAGCTGCTCTACAGGAACGAGGAGCCGGGGCCCGTGGAGGCCGTGTT
>NW_020693464.1:0-3787 GCF_002925995.2 Terrapene triunguis
GTACCTAGGAATGCTAATGAGCATCATTGTGTGAGTGAGAGCCCAGACTGAGGTGAGAGGAGTATCATCTGGGTGTGAGGTCCATCAGGAATGTGGGGAAGATTTCATGTAGTATTTTAGGTTCAGGGGCCTTTTGTGCTTGGTCCTGTGCAAACATACAGAAAGGCATTGTGTCTCTCACAAAGAGTTTATAATCTGATCCTTGTCCTCCTTCTATGTAAATATGCATTTGCTTTCTTGCTACCTTCTGTAGAGTGCTGAAAGCTTCCTTTTGCTTTACAAAATATGAGAGATGAGTCCCTGCCTTGAGTAACTTGCAACTGAATTTAGGCTTTACGCAGGATGAGTTTCAGGCACAAGAAGGTGTAGAGGAGGCACCTGTATTACCATACTGATAATAAGTAAAACTGTGTGAATGCATGGAGTTACCATCATTAATATTTTTCCCATTATGTTTTAATTGTCATCAGTGCAAACTAGTGCACCTTCAACTCCGTCTTGTCTTGTGCTGTCTTTGGGAAACACATAATTAGAAATTACAGTGTAGTGAATACATTTTTAGTGCTTGCCAAGAATGTCAGGGTGCTATTTTGACTGCTTATGGATTTTTCTGGTTTAGATCTAGTGATGGTTGAGAGAGAGAGAACTCTCCATTAGTGTCTTCAGCTTATGTGTGTGTGTGTCAACATTTTTGATGCTGCTTTAAGTTTAAAAAAAAAAAAAAAAAAGGCAAGCCTGTTTGTAGCCCTATCATACCAGGAAAGGGCACATATTGTTGAATTTGCTGTATTGCTTTATATTCCTTGTTATCAGAATAGTGTAAATACCTGTTTATTGGTTTAATTCGAACAGCTTGGTCTCTTTCACCAATAGAAGCTGGTCCAGTAGAAGATATTACCTCACCCACCTTGTCTCTCTAATAAAACAAAGGCACATTTCTTTTAACAGCTAACTCTTACTATGGTATATACTTACTTACTCTGTTCACACTAAACTATTTGTTGACATTTAATGGAGGATGCTATGTGTAGTTTCTCCTTGTGTTAGTTGAGGATATACTGAAAGCAGTTTTAGTGATGTTTGCAGTTATCTGAATCTTCTCTTATCCCTTGTGTTGCTGTTGTCCTGGTAGAGCTTGTCAAGTTGGGTTTTGTAAAGAATCTATTTAAATATACACAAGCTTGGTAATTTTCAACCCTCCAGATACTTCTCAGGATTTGAATATTCTTGAGAGAGAATTCCTGAAACATATATTTAAAATGTGCCCATTGAAAAGTGATATTCAGTACTGAGCATTCACAGTTTGAAATATTTATATATGGTAAGGATGTATACAAATCAAAATCCTAGATCCAATCATACCCAAATATTGGTGTTCAAAATTCTAGTCTGAATTTTGCAGATGGAACTCATCTTTAGTTTAAGGAAGACCAGAATTGAGAAAGTGACCCAAGCTGAATAACTTGTTTCAGGAATCTGGGTTCTGAAGTGATGGAAATTTTGACCAAATAGCTGAGCACAATGTCTCCTTTGTGAATTTTTTTTATTGCATGATTTCATCTGTGTTTAAAATGCAATATAAAAAGGGTTAAGCACAATCTTGCTGTTTGCTGTCAATTTCACTTAGCAACCACACACTTTGCTGTCAGTTTGAAAATGCATTATTCTGATTCAGTTTGTGGAACCAACCCAAAAATTCTCTTGGTTTTTTTCATTATTAGTAATTTTCTTTTTGCAGTGTTTACCCATCTTGTCTATTTAGTGTTTGTTATTGGTCATAGCAGAGGCAAAGACTTGCTATGCAAAGACTTGTGCATACGCACACTAATGCTTTTCTGAGTTGGTATTCTTCCACCTATTTATACAATATAGTCTGTCTTGTGTGGTTTTGTTGTTGTTGTTGTTGAAGTCATGGTATTTTCTTGTTCTTACCCCAGAGTATTTTAAATATGAAACAGCAAAGTCTTGATTTTTTTTTTCACACAGAAATGCATTCCCCCCCCCCCCAAATTTAAATTATTTTAGTTTTAAAGGTAGCTTAGCCTCATCGTGACGGAGTGGGGAGGAAGGCCCATCTTGCAGCAGAGAGAACTTGGGAGCATGTTTTTGTTTTTTTTTTTGTTTTTGTTTTTGTTTTTAATTATCTAGGCAGTGTGTGTGGGGAGAGGGAGGTGAATGGCTAATATAGGGAACACACTAAAGTGGGGATGTGTCTCAAATGGAATTGCCCCTTGTGTATGGGACCTTTGTGCCTGTAATTGGAGAGATCTGTGAGATCCCATCTTACCAAAGTGAGTGAAAAGAACTTCTCTTTATTGTGGACTTTAATATCATAAACAGAGAGTAGGAGCTATTTTTAAGGTTGGAAATGTAATTTTTTGGGACAGGGCATGAACTTCCAACAGCTTTCCCCCTACCAATTACTACTTTCTTTTGATGAATGGGCTATCCACATCAGTCTCCCCACAAAATATCTGCTCCAGCACAGCCTGATGAGGCTTGCCACTGCGTGTGTCATCTTAAATGATCGAGTAGCAGCCTTAATATTCCTTTATAAATATGAATCCATTTTTCAAGGTTATATGGACCAAAATGTTAGCACACAAAAAAATTCAAGAAATGTTGGTATTCATATTTGGACCTTCAAATGTCAGGAAATTCAGGGTCTAAAAAAGCAGTTTAGGCTCAGAATGTCATCTGCCTATTAAAGGTGGTTCTAATCCAGTTGGAGATGTCCCCTGGATTCTAGCTGTTTGTTTTATATTTTTTGTAAGGCCTGGTCTACACTACGAGTTTAGGTCGACTTTAGCAGCGTTAAATCGACTTAAGCCTGGACACGTTTACACTACGAAGCCCTTTCTGTCGACTTAAAGGGCCCTTTAAACCGGTTTCCTAACACCACCTCGACAAGGGGATTAGCGATAAAATCGACCTTAGGGGGTCGGAATTGGGCTAGTGTGGACGGAATTCGACATTACTGGCCTCCGGGAGCTATCCCACAGTGCTTCATTGTGACCGCTCTGGACAGCACTCTCATCTCAGATGCACTGGCCAGGTAGACAGGAAAAGCCCCGCGAACGTTTGAATTTCATTTCCTGTTTGCTCAGCGTGGAGAGCACAGGTGACCATGCAGAGCCCATCAGCACAGGTAACCGTGATGGAGTCCCAGTCCCAGTCCCAGGATCGCAGAAGAGCTCCAGCCTGGACCGAACGGGAGGTACAGGATCTGATCGCCATCTGGGGAGATGAAGCAGTGCTCGCCGAACTCCGAAACAGTAAAAGAAACGGCAAAACATTAGAAAAGATCTCCAAGGCCATGAAGGACAGAGGCCATAACAGGGACGCGCGGCAGTGCCGCGTGAAAATTAAGGAGCTAAGGCAAGCCTACCACAAAGTCAGAGACGCAAACGGAAGGTCCGGGGCAGAGCCGCAAACATGCCGCTACTACGCGGAGCTGCATGCCATTCTAGGGGGTGCAGCCACCACTAGCCCAAGCGTGTTCTATGAGTCCCTCTCTGCAAACGGGGAAGCGGGTTCGGCGGACGAGGAAGATGAGGATGGAGAGAACATAGATAGCTCACAGCAGCAAGGAAGCGGAGAAACCAGTTACCCCAACAGCCAGGATATGTTTGTCACCCTGGACCTGGAAACAGTAACCCCCGAACTGACCCAAGACCCTGAGGGCACACAGGGGACCTCTGGTGAGTGTACCTTTGTAAATATTACACATGGCTTAAAAACAAGCGTGTTTAATGATTAATGATTAATTTGCCCTGGCAATCGCGGC
>NW_020693465.1:0-15138 GCF_002925995.2 Terrapene triunguis
CACAGACACATCTGCGACTGTCTCCCAACCCAGCCTGTCAGCACACTCCCAGAGGCTAGCGCACATTAGGAGGAGGAAGAAGAGGACACGGGAAGACATGTTCTCAGAACTAATGGACTGCTCCTGAGCCCAGGCAGCCCAGCAGACACAGTGGAGGGAGAACTTGTCACAAATGCACCAAGCAGTCATGGAACGGGAGGAGAGGTGGCGTCAGGAGGACCAGCAGGCTACTGAAAAGCTGCTTGGACTAATGAGGGAGCAAACGGACATGCTCCGGCGCCTTGTGGATGTTCTGCAAGACCGGAGGCAGGAGGACAGAGCCCCGCTGCAGTCTATCTCTAACCGCCCTCCCCCGCCACCAAGTTCCACACCCCCCTCACCCAAAGTACAAAGAAGGAGGGGCAGCAAGGGCCGTTAAAACTTTCTGTCAACCCCTGCAGACTGCTCTAGCAGTAGAAGGCTCTCATTCCCCAAAATTTGAGAAGTCCTTTCCCACCCACCTCACAGAAGCCCCCGTGCAAGTTTCACCCCCCACGTTTCATGTCTGATTCATAATAAAATATTCGTTTCTGTTAATTACTGTTTCCATGACTTTCTTTTGGAGGACAGTCTGTCAGAAGGGGGGGAAGGGGCTTGGTAATTGGACAGGACAGTCACCTTTAGCAGGGTACAGAGGCGGGGTCAGGTCCAGCATCAGGACACATACACAGTGCAGTCACTAGTGACCCTGGTCAGTCTGGGAGGTGGTTTTCATGTTCTGGGGGGGTGGGGGGGTTGCTCTGTGACTTTGTGGCGGGGGAGGGCAGTTACAGATCTTATGCAGCGGTCCTTATCCTGGATCACAGAGCCAGGCAGCAGGGGATCTGTAACCCTACTCCCCCTGCCAGAAAGTCACATAGCCGACACATACACGCAGTCCCCCCCAGGAGTGCTGGCAGGCTCCGTTGAAATAACCAGTCCAGCACTGCGGAGCCTGTCAGTCCTGGAGTTTAGAAGCATCATTTGCATCAGAACACTAAACCCGCCCCCCGCCACAGTCTGCGTCCCCGGTTTAAAACATTCCTGCGAAAACAGTTATACAGACAACGGTGTTCATTAACAAAATAGAACTGATTTTATTTCTTGGGAAGGGGAAGGGGGTGAAGGGGGTATGTAACTGGAGAGGATAGTCAACATGAACTGGGTAAAGAAACGGGGGCAGGTTCAGCTTCTGTGTCCACAAACTTAACAGTCACTGGTTACCCTGCTCAGTCTGGAACCTTGCTTTCAAAGCCTCCCGGATGCACAGCGCGTCCCGCTGGGATCTTCTAATCGCCCGGCTGTCTGGCTGGGCGTAATCAGCAGCCAGGCTATTTGCCTCAACCTCCCACCCCGCCATAAAGGTCTCCCCCTTGCTCTCACAGAGATTGTGGAGCACACAGCAAGCTGCTATAACAATGGGGATATTGGTTTCACTGAGATCACAGTGAGTCAGTAAGCTTCTCCATCTCCCTTTGAGACGGCCAAAAGCACACTCGACCACCATTCTGCACTTGCTCAGAAGGTAGTTGAAGAGTTCTTTTTCTGTGTCCAGGGCGCCAGTATAGGGCTTCATGAGCCAGGGCATTAGCGGGTAGGCTGGGTCCCCTAGGATCACTGTAGGCATCTGCACATCCCCAACAGTTATTTTGTGGTCCGGGAAGTAAATCCCTTCCTGCAGCCGTCTAAACAGACCAGAGTTCCTGAACACGCGAGCGTCATGAACCTTGCCCGGCCATCCGACGTTGATGTTGGTAAAACGTCCCCTATGGTCCACCAGTGCTTGCAGCACCATTGAAAAGTAGCCCTTTCTGTTAATGTACTGGCTGGCCTGGTGGTCCGGTCCCAGGATAGGGATGTGAGTCCCATCTATAGCCCCACCGCAGTTTGGGAATCCCATCGCGGCGAAGCCATCTATGATGGCCTGCGCGTTTCCCAGGGTCACTACCTTTGACAGCAGTACCTTAACGATTGCATTGGCTACTTGCATCACAACAACCCCCACGGTAGATTTGCCAACACCAAAGTGGTTCGCGACTGACCGGTAGCTGTCTGGCGTTGCAAGCTTCCAGAGGGCTATGGCCACTCGCTTCTGGACAGTCAGGGCTGCTCGCATGCGGGTGTCACTGCGCTTCAGGGCAGGGGACAGCAACTCACAAAGTTCGAGGAAAGTCCCCTTCCGCATGCGAAAGTTTCGCAGCCACTGGGATTCATCCCAGACCTGCAGCACTATGCGGTCCCACCAGTCCGTGCTTGTTTCCCGGGCCCAGAATCGCCGTTCCACAATATCCACATGACCCATTGCCACCGTGATGTCCTGGGGCTCGTGGTTTCTGACAGCTCTGTGCTACTCTCCGACTTCAGGCCATCACGGCGGTGCCGTAGCCTCCTCGCCTGATTTCTCTGCATCTGCCTCAGGGAAAGGTGTATGATAAGCTGCGAGGCGTTGAGAACGGCCACAACTGCAGCGATGGTCGCAGCGTGATCCATGATCGCAGTGCTGTGGCGTCCGCGCTGTCACTGACCAGAAAAGTGCGCGAACTGATTTCCCGCCGGCGCTTTCATGGAGGGAGGGAGGGCGTTAGTGACGGACGGATGACGACACATTTTTTTACCCAGAAGGCATTGGCGGCTCGACCCAGAATTCCAATGGGCAGCGGGGACTGCGGGAACTGTGGGATAGCTGCCCACAGTGCACCGCTTCCAATATCGACGCTCGCCCCGTTAGTGTGGACTCACAAAGTCGAATTACTCTCCTTAGTGTGGACACACACGTTCGACTTTGCAATATCGATTCCACATATTCGATTTAAGTGAAATCGAACTACCCTCGTAGTGTAGACATACCCTAAGACTGAGAAATTGCCCTATTTGGTCCAAACATTATGCTGGATAGCTGCATGCTCATGGCCCTGAATGGAGCTTGAGTTCCCATCTACTCCTGCAGCCCTTCTGGTGAATATCTTGGTGAATAACTGCACAGTGTATCTCACTGGTCTCCCCATTGCTTTTTGAATAAGGCCATTCTCTGCCTCCTAGCCATTTCCCTCCGTGCAATGCCATCAAGAGTCAGGGCAGTCCAAAGGGGATTCAGAGGGGATTATTATCCAGCTCGCCTCCAGATGCCCTCCACTAACCCCTCCAACATCATATGAGCACCTCTAAGGCACAGCAAGACTACCCAGCCAGATGGGGAACATAATTCCCAACACCCCTAAAGCTTCCAAAGCACAATTCGAAATCCAGACAGCATATACTGCATACCCAAAAATCCCAATGCAGCCCTCCTCCATGCACACACCACTTGGCGTCTCTGAGTTCCCGCCAAGACTGGGAAGAATCTCAGGGAGAGGAAATCAGAAATATATGTTAAAAAATGCTAGCTGGACTATGAACAATAACTGCTTTTTTCCCCTGCCATGGCAACTGCACCAGCCATACCCTCAAGGACAGGGTCTTTATCAACAGCTGAGTGGCTGGCTAACCTGAGAAGGAAGAAACAGAAAACTCAGGCAGAAATGTTCGCAGACCTCATTACATACTCCCCCCCCGGAATTGAAAACAATAGAGGTGTGTGGAGGTTGTTTTTGAGGTTGGAGAGGGAAAAAGACAGGGAGCTATCCAAAGAGAGCATTGAAGTGACCAGAGACAGTGTCACATTGGCTAGACAGTGTTACCATGGCAAAAGATACTGTAGAGACAGACAGGGACATGGAGAGGCAGCTCCTGGAGGCAGTACAGAAGTAGATTGCTCTTCTGCAGCACATGCTGCTAGCACACACCGACAATCCAGTGCCCTCAACCAGGACCCAGCCACGTTCTGCAGCCCCTGGATAATACAGGGTACTGGGAACACCAGCCATGCTCTCAGAGGTCATCACCTCCTCCCTACTCCCTTCCCAAGCTCAGGGCAGAGAGAACAATTGTGCTTCGGAGCCCAGATCTCTCGAGACCTCTAATGCCCTGATAACTTCCAGCTCCAACACTCAACACCAGAAGGCCCAAGAACAAGAAGAGATGTGCTCACGTGTGAACTGGAGTGCCCACTCTCTACCCACTGCCATCATTGGTATGTTCTGCCCTGCCCTGCCCTGTGTCACTTTAAAGCTTTGGCTCATTGCTGTTTTAATTGAAGGATTATTTCTGGGTGTTATCAAATAAATTGATGTTTAATAAGAAAAACAATTAAAATTCATTCAGAAAGTGCTGGCAAGGCATTTCACACAGAAAAACTGTAAATTGTGCATAAGTTACAGGTTTTTACAAAGGTACAGACACAAGCAAAATAAGGAGTGCCACAACGTGCCACTTCTACCACCCATAAACGAGATCGCAAGGCTCACAATCCATTCCCTTCACTTCCCACCCCACTCTCTGGGATAACAGCTGGGGGTCCAGGTGGTCATTTTCAGGCCTGAGACTCAAAGAGCAATAGGCCTCCCTGACAGTATTGGCCTGGTTGTTTCTATTTTCCAGTGCAGAGATCGGCAACCTTTGGCACACGGCCCGTCAGGGAAAGCCACTGGCGGGCCGGGATGGTTTGTTTACCTGCAGCGTCCGCAGGTTCGGCCAATCGCAGCTCCCACTGGACACGGTTCACCATTCCAGGCCAATGGGAGCTGCGGGAAACAGTGGCCAGCACATCCCGTGGCCCACACCGCTTCCTGCAGCCTCCATTGGCCTGGAACAGTGAACCGCGGCCAGTGGGAGCTGCGATCAGCCGAACCTGCGGATGCTGCAGGTAAACAAACCGTCCTGGCCCGCCAGCGGATTTCCCTGATGGGCCGCATGCCAAAGATTGCCGATCCCTGGTCTACACCATTAATCATAGAAATGTAGGGCTGGAAGCAGCCTCGAGAGGTAATTAAGTCCAGCTCCCTCTCTGAGGCAGGACCACGTAAACCTAAACCATGCCTGGTTGGTGTTTGTCCAACCTATTTTTAAAAGCATCCAACAACAGGGATTCCACAACCTCCCATGGAAACGTAACTACCACTATAGTTAGAAAGTTTTTCCTACTATCCTAAATCTCCCTTGCTGCAGATTAATGTCCATAGTGATCAGTCCTTTATTCATTAAGGTAAACAGAGCTGAGTTCTGAAAGATCCTAGCATCATGGTCCTTTCCAGATCACCTGCATTTATGTCTGTAAACCTGCTGTGGTGCTTTTGAAGCACCATGGAGGAATAACCCTTTCTGTTTATAAACTCTGAGCCCTGGTATGGGTGGCAAACAACAGGCACATCCATTACCCCATTACAGTTTGGAAACCTGATGTATGCAAAACCATCAATAGTTTCCTGAGCATTACCAAGCTTTATACCCCAGTGCACCAGTACGTTATGCATGCTATTACACACCTGCATGACCATGGCCCCAAGTCGAGCTCCCTATAACAAATTGGTCAGCTACAGAGTAATAACATTTGGGGGTGGCCAGCTTCCAGATTGCAATGGTGACCCCATTCTCAACAGGGCTGGTGCACTGCAGGTCGGTACGCTGCCACTCCCGCTTCAGGGATATTCAGCACAGAACTAAAAAAGTGTTGCCTTCACCTTGCTGAAATTCCCTTGCCACTGCTGATCACCCCGGGTCTGCAGAATGACCCTTTTCATTCCTGAGCCCAGAAATGGCGCTGCACTGTGTGAAGCTGCTCCAGGAACAGCTCCTATAGCAGCATCTGCTCAGTGTCAGCCTCTTCTCCCTCATACTCGTCTTTCTTCCTCTGCGATGGCTGCCGCTGATACTGATGCTGGAGGAGCTCCTGCTGCAGCCAAATCATCTGCTTGGGGGACGAGGGGCAGCAAGCAAAGTCCAAAACCAAAGCTACCCGTCTTTGAGAGTTCAAATAAAGCCCAAGGAGCCTCTGAGTATTCATAGCTGAAAGCATAGTAGCACGGAGCATTGTTGGGTCCATGCTGGCCGATAATTCAAAAATGGTGCTAACCCACCAACAAAGATGGAAGCATGGGCAGAGAGAGTGAAATCATGGGATTTTTTTTAATTTGACCCCAACTCCCAGAATTCTGGCTTCCACTATGCATCCCACAATGCACAGTGAGAAAATTCCCCAAATGCATACTACTCAGCAGCAAAGCAAAGGACCATGGGATACCCTCCCAAAATGCCACGTGCTTAGTACACAGCAAGCCCCCACCCAGCGTACACAATGATGCATACTGAAAGAGGGCATAGCCATCCAGTGAGCACACTATTAATATGGCTTATATATAATACATCAAATAGAATGCATTAACTCAGTGCAAACTAAACCTCCAGTATAGACAAGGCCTGATATAAACCACATTAAATCATGTGGATTAACATCAGACTAAGAGATCATAGAATCATAGAATATCAGGGTTGGAAGGGACCTCAGGAGGTCATCTAGTCCAATCCCCTGCTCAAAGCAGGACCAACACCAACTAAATCATCCCAGCCAAGGCTTTGTCAAGCCAGGCCTTAAAAACCTCTAAGGAAAGAGATTCCACCACCTCCCTAGGTAACCCATTCCAGTGCTTCACCACCCTCCTAGTGAAAAAGTTTTTCCTAATATCCAACCTAAACCTCCCCCACTGCAACTTGAGACCATTACTCCTTGTTCTGTCATCTGGTACCACTGAGAACAATCTAGATCCATCCTCTTTGGAACCCCCTTTCAGGTAGTTGAAAGTAGCTATCAAATCCCCCTAACTAAATAATCCCAGTTCCCTCAGCCTCTCCTCATAAGTCATATGCTCCAGCACCCTAATCATTTTCGTTGCCCTCCGCTGGACTCTTTCCGTTTTTCCACATCCTTCTTGTAGTGTGGGGCCCAAAACTGGACACAGTGCTCCAGATGAGGCTTATGCCGAATAGAGGGGAATGATCACGTTCCTCGATCTGCTGACAATGTTCCTACTTATACAGCCCCAAATGCCGTTAGCCTTCTTGGCAGCAGCAAGGGCATACTGTTGGCTCATATCCAGCTTCTCGTCCATTGTAACCCCTAGGTTCTTTTCCGCAGAACTGTTGCCTAGCCACTTGGTCCCTAATCTGTAGCAGTGCATGGGATTCTTCCGTCCTAAGTGCAGGACTCTGCATTTATCCTTGTTGAACCTCATCTGATTTCTTTTGGCCCAATCCTCTAATTTGTCTAGGTCCCTCTGTATCCTATCCCTACCCTCCAGCGTATCTACCACTCCTCCCAGTTTAGTGTCATCTGCAAACTTGCATTGAGGGTGCAATCCACACCATCCTCCAGTTCATTAATGAAGATATTGAACAAAACCAGCCCCAGGACCGACCCGTGGGGCACTCTGCTTGATACCGGCTGCCAACTAGACATGGAGCCATTGATCACTACCCATTGAGCCCGATGATCTAGCCAGCTTTCTATCCACCTTATAGTCCACTCATCCAGCCCATATTTCTTTAACTTGCTGGCAAGAATACTCTGGGAGACCGGGTCAAAAGCTTTGCTAAAGTCAAGGAATAACACATCCACTGCTTTCCCCTCATCCACAGACCCAGTTATCTCCTCATAGAAGGCAATTAGGTTAGTCAGGCATGACTTGCCTTTGGTGAATCCATGCTGACTGTTCCTGATCACTTTCCTCTCCTCTAAGTGCTTCAAAATTGATTCCTTGAGGACCTGCTCCATGATTTTTCCAGGGACTGAGGTGAGGCTGACTGGCCTGTAGTTCCCTGGATCCTCCTTCTTCCCTTTTTTTAAAGATGGGCACTACATTAGCCTTTTCCCAGTCATCTGGGACCTCCCCTGATCGCCATGAATTTTCAAAGATAATGGCCAATGGCTCTACAATCACATCCGCCAACTCCTTTAGCACCCTCGGATGTAGTGCATCCGGCCCCATGGACTTGTGCTCATCCAGCTTTTCTAAATAGTCCTGAACCACTTCTTTCTCCACAGAGGGCTGGTCACCTCCTCCCTATAATGTGCTGCCCAGTGCAGTAGTCTGGGAGCTGATCTTGTTCGTGAAAAGAGAGGCAAAAAAAGCATTGAGTACATTAGCTTTTTCCACATCCTCTGTCACTAGGTTGCCTCCCCCATTCAGTAAGGGGCCCACACTTTCCTTGACCTTCTTCTTGTTGCTAACATACCTGTAGAAACCCTTCTTGTTACTCTTAACATCCCTTGAAGTGTGATTTGGCCTTCCTGATTTCACTCCTGCATGCCTGAGCAATATTTTTATACTCCTCCCGGGTCCTTTGTCCAATCTTCCACTTCTTGTAAGCTTCTTTTTTGTTTTTAAGATCAGCAAGGATTTCACTGTTAAGCCAAGCTGGTCACCTGCCATATTTACTATTCTTTCTACACATCGGGATGGTTTGTTCCTGCAACCTCAATAAGTATTCTTTAAAATACAGCCAGCTCTCCTGGACTCCTTTCCCCCTCATGTTATTCTCCCAGAGATCACAGTGTTTTGAATGCCCTCTAGTGGTAGTTCTATTTATAATACTTCTTAGTACAGGAAATGCCTGTGATTCAACACAGTAATAGAGTAATAGAGAGGTAATAGAGGTAATAAAGGCCTGGTCTACACTAGGACTTTAATTCGGATTTAGCTGCCTTAATCCGAATTAACCCTTCACCCGTCCACACTACAGAGCCAGTTAATTCGAATTAAAGGGCCCTTTAAATCGATTTCTGTACTCCACCTCGACGAACGGAGTAGAGCCTAAATCGATTTTGTTAATTCGAATTAGGGTTAGTGTGGACGCACACCACCGAATTACTGTGTTTAAGTTAATGGGGTAGTGTGGCCGCACACCACCGAATTAATGTGGTTTAAAACCGAATTAAGGTGCTTAGTGTGGCCGCGCACAATCGAATTTATACAACCTGTTTCCCAAATTCGAATTATCTAAATTCGGATTAATCCTGTAGTGTAGACATACCCAAAGAGGTAGTGCAACAGCAGCAATGGTAGCTGAAGTGCACCATTTGCAAACTGAAACACTGCTAAAGAACCTACAGTAACCCATGGGGAAAAATATTCATTCTTATTCCCTCACACCATGACATTCAAATGACAGAGTACCCACAGCCCCACCACCAGTGCCAGAAAACAGTTTTCATCACAGTATTTATTACAATTGTCCAATGGACTCTATACATTTAATTTATGACATTGAGTCTTCAGACCACTTATGCAAATTACTTTTGCCAAATTCAGCTTGCTTAGCAGGTGTGCAGATTGTTTCAGTTTCATTGGATGTGCAGGGCTTGATTCAATCTTTGTTCAGAAAAGTAAATACAAAAAAATCAGGTATATTGCTGCACGCTAGAAGGGCAGCACAGCTTGCACTGTGCGCTGCTTTGTTTGTCTTGGCAGAGAGGTATGTGTGAATCTGGCTATGGGTGTGGTTTCCAAATCCATGCTTCAGGCAGATATGGTCTGAGTTTAACCCATACCTGTGCTTGTGCATGGTTCTCCAGTATATGCTGGACATGGGGCCGAACCCAAACTATTAATCCAAACACCTTGGAACTTTGGAGAACTTTGGCTCCAGACCCAAACTTCAGGGCTAGTACCTATTTCTGCAATAGGCCAAATGCCAGATGTAAACAACTCCAGACTGTGGCATAATTTTGATCTGATTCTCTGTCTGGGGTCAAATATTATGCCATGGGGTTCTCTAGTAAAGAACTCGGAGGAATTGTTTCCACTATCTTTTGTTCTGGATCACCAATCTAGAATGGATTCTCTGGCTATTCATTAATGGGAACATTAGGGACAAGAAGAGTAACTGTGTTTGGTATTTTGTAAGAAATAAACAGTCTTCATTCTGAATTACAGGCACCATGCAGTTTAGCAAAAGCGTGTAACTGGGCATGGCATAGTGAAATAAACAAAACTAGGAGTGAGAGGCTCTGGAGTCCAGTTTTGGCTCTAAAATTGACTCCCTCTGAATCACTGGAAAAGTTACTTAACCCAGCTGGTGCAGTTTCCCCATCTGTATAATGGGGTTCACAATATTTACCTCACAGAGGTGTGGGGAAGATTAATTAGTTAATGTTGGTAAAGAATTTATAATCTTAAAATAGTAAATAATATTGTGGGTATGACTAGGAAGTTAGTTAATAGTCACACTTGTGCAGTGTACATACACTCGCAGATAGATGTATATCAGATACATCTAGCACCTTCCAGGCAAGATTTTCAGTGCTCTTTATAAATCTTAATGAATTAGCAACCTAGTGAAATAGGTAAGTATTAGCCCCATTATACAGATGGGGAAACTAAGTCATGGAACGGTTAAGTGATTTGCCTAAGGTGACAAGAAAGTCAGTGGCATGGCTAGGAATAAAACCCATGGACTAGATCTCTTGATTCCTAGAACTGTGTCTTGACAACAAAACCAACTTTCTACATATATTTGGCCCAATTTCTCATGTCCTGTTTGGGACTGTTGCAAGGGCAAATCACATGCAGCCCCGTCAGATCTGTAGAGCTGGCCAATATATATTGCAGCACTTTACAGTACAGGTTACAACATTTGATAACATGTCATGCCTCTTACAGCAATATGCCCCAGTTAAATATGCACATCTAAAAAGCTCTCTTGTTACTGAGAGAATGCCATAAACTGCTGCAATCCCTTCTCATGTTGGAGCACAGACCAGCAATTTCTGTTCAGTTGTTTTTTCTGAAATAGCTAAACCAAACCAAGGCTATGTCTGACTTATTTGACTCTTACCCCTATTCTAGCTGTCAGGAATGAAATACTGCACAGATGGGTGAGAATAATTCCAGTACTGAATTATGGGACAAAATTCCCCAGGATGGCAAAACCACAGGACATCCCTACACTGGATTTTGCATGTGGTTCTCTGTCAGCTGACACACAATCCTTATAAAATCACATGGACAGCAGGCAGGAAACTCTATATTGACTGAACATTCAAGGAAGGTCACATGTGTTTGTTTCAGCAAGGATATGGAATATATTGGGTTCATAAAATAGCAGGAATGTGGACTGGAGATAGGTTAAACCTAACGTGTGGTGCCTCACCAGTCAGTGTATGTAAAGAGTGGTAACCTGGGGATCATGCCAATGTATATGGAGTAGGAGAGGCCGAGGTAAAGGAACCTCTAGCCTGTAAGAGCAGGATAATAGGCAGACTGTTAAGGATGGTATTGGAACCTTAATTTCCTGAGACGGTAGCATTTATAGTTGTAAAACTATGACATTCTCCTACCACTTGCTAATGGAGCAGTCCATCCTTAACTAGACCTGTATTTGAGTTCAGTTTTTTGTCTCAGTTTCCCTAGTTTATTTTTTGTGGGGAAGAAAAGGTTTGGCTGTTGTGTACACACTCCTCAAGAACAGCAATTCAGGCCTGTTTCCCTGAGTCTGCAGTTCATCTGTAAGCTAGTGATCTGATGGTGCTCTCTTCTGGCATCTAGTGATAAACTGGGGAAAAGACCTCAGGAGCAGACCATGTTTGCATAGATACACCTACTTTGCCAAGGTGATCAGTGGACATACATGCTTTGTCAAAGTGATCAATTTTGTCTGTTTGGGGTCAAAAGGCACTTAAGGCTTGGATGCAGGGGTAATGACATGTTTTATCCTTACTATATGACTAAAGGACAGCAGAACTGTACCTAACCTAATTGAGGGGGTCACCCTAATATTTAACCTCGCTCACTGGCATTGTGTAGTGAAGTAAATGCTAGTGAAAATCAGGGTGGGGGCGACAGGTGTAGGTCAGACAGACAGACTCTGCTTAAAAGTTCTAGATGCTATTTGACCTTACCCCTCCGGTATTTAAAGACAGAGCTGATTAGATTCTTTGTTTCTGCTCAGCGATCACTGTAGCTGAAATCACTGACGAGCAGGTCTAGGGGGCAGGTGTGGGAACACAGTGTTCTGGTGGAAGACAATTCAGAGGATGCAGCAGCAGTGAGGTTCCGCACTTCCTGGTGAAATTGCTAAGAACTGGGCTAGCTGGGAGATTCTCAAAACTAGGGCAGTTGTTGTAAATGTAATTCTAATGACAATGGATCTGACTTTTGTAGCTTGAGAGCATCTTTGTTCTATACTCAGTGTTTAGGGTAAATTCATTAAAAGTCCCTCAGACCGATACTCTATATTTTCCCTGTTCACAAAATATTGGTTGAGTCACATGCTTTAGTGTCTGCTACAGGCTTCTAGGAAAGCCAGTAGTGGTGAGTGAAGACCTGAAAAACAGCTGCATGTTTCAAACACAACGAAAACTTTGTTTCCAACCTGCTTTCCATCAGGGCCGGCTCCAGGGTTTTGGCCGCCCCAAGCAGCCAAAAAAAAAAATAATAATAAAGCTGCGATTGCGATCTGCTGCGGCAATTCGGTGTAAGGTCCTTCGCTCCGAGCGGGAGTGAGGGACCGTCAGCCGAATTGCCGCCGAATAGCTGGACCTGCCGCCCCTCTCCGGAGTGGCCGCCCCAAGCACCAGCTTGCCAAGCGGGTGCCTGGAGCCGGCCCTGCTTTCCATGAAGAGCAGACTTGAACCAAATAAACAGAAGAATAACCGGGTGAGGGGGTGAAATGAGAAGAGGAAAAAACAACCAGCATGAAACAAACCACTACAAAATTGTTGTCAGGCTAGAATCTATGGGCCGATCCTCCACTGTGTTATACCAGTTTTACACGGCTCTGACTCTGTTAAAGCCCAGTGTATAAGGGCTGTAACATAGTGGAGAATCGAGGCCTGTAATGGAGTAACACAGACCAAACTACAGTTCTGTCCACTTTGTAGATATGACGTCTCAATCCAGCACTATACATCTTTGCAACCTAGTGTCACCACCCATCGTCCCAACCCAGACACAGAGTGAGGCTGTCTGCTCTGAGTCTTTTATTTATGTTGTACGGCCAGTGCTTTCTCTGACCGGATTTTAGTGTTCAGAGTTATAAAACAGATTGGGCCAGATCTTTAGCTGGTGTGTAAACCAATGTCGATGGAGTGATGCTGACCTACATCCACTAACGATCTGGCCCATTATATGCAATAAATCAATACTGGAGAATGACCAAAAAGAAAATTTGCATATAAGTATTTTGGTCAGAGGAAAGCAGATTGCACTGCTGTGTATGAAGTTTTACTTTTTAAAAATATTTATACTCATGAAGAGTGTTGGATTGGACAGGTGTGTAATGGCCAGACCTCTGTATATTCCCAAGGCTGGTACGGTGCAGTCAATGACAGTACCACCTTCCCCACGCTTGCTCTCCGACTTCCCCAGAATGCTTGCATCAGGTCCTGGAAGGACCACTGTGGAACGAGAGGATAGTTTAAAATAGTCCTCGTCCAGACTAGCAATCTCTTTTTCCACCTGCCATACTAGCAATGGCAGGAGCACTAGCATAGTCAGACTGCCAGCGCTTTAACCAACAGGACCTGCTCGGAGCAGAGTTAGGCTATGTCGCGGTTAACATGCTGCTGGCCCCTCTACACTACAGCTCCCACTGCTGCTACGGGTAGTGGAGCTGCACCCAGAGGTAATGCCACAGCAGGATATATAAAGAAAAATGCTAGTTCTGGAAAGGCCTGTGGCCCATTCAGAGGTTGGCCTCTGTGCTGAGATTTCTGGCATTTACTGCCAATTTTGGTGGTAGCTTTATGAAGCTCTCTCTACTAGGAACTGGATTTCCACAAAACTAATTTAATCTACACTATCAAACCCATCTGGTGGTAAGAACCTTCAGTCACTGCTGACCTGGGCTGACTCAAACTGATAATCTAGCTTTGTGTATAATTAGCTGTCCCCCAAACCATCCAGCCCCCCAAGACAGTATTTATGCCATTAAAACCTAGAGACAACATACCCAGATATTCCAGTAACTGCGGCCTCAGAGATGTTGATTAGCTAGATCAGTGGCTAGATTAGAGCACCAGCCATGGAGAAGTTGAAGGATTGTAGAGTGAGGAGCTAAAATAAGTCACGACATGAATCACAAATTATTTTTAGTTTTGTTTTAGTTGATTGTAATTTAGAATAAGATGATCAAAGTGAGGGAGTAGTAGTATAGATGCAAGGCAGGCAGAATGCAGACAGGACCTATGCAGGCTTCCCCCACAAATCTCTGCCCAGGGGATTCAAACAGGCTATTGGTATTATTGGATTTATCACCCACTGATATGAGGTGGCTCAATGCAAGTAATAGTGAGAAACTCCAATGGGACGCCAATGAGTCTGTTGTGTGGGAGGAACAGACTGGGAGGAAGAGAGCCTGGAGGACTGGGAGTCAGTATCCGCGAAGATGTGCTAGGGAAGGAAGTTTAAAGGAGTCTGAGCCTAATGTATTCCTGCTGCATGCCCTGACCTGCCAAGGGTGCACCTCTGTCCTAACTTGCAAAAACCCAGGTATTCCAAACCTCTCTTGAACAGGGGTTGCCAGCTATCCTGATTTGTACCAAGTTGCAGGGTACTTTAAGGATATGGAAACTGGGGTTGAAAAGTGCAGAAATGTCTTCTAGAGGACCATCCCCACTCTCCAGAATAAGACCACCAACTTCAGTGATCTCCTACAGTGAAAGGCAAGGTCATTGATACACTATGGGACAGACAAAAAAAAAAATCATATTTAGTAAAACTGGCCCCGGGTCAACAAATCCATATCCTGAACTCCAGATCAGAAGACCCTGGAGCCTGGTTCCCAAGTGGGGCATTGGGATGCTACTTAAATAATAATTAATACAACCAAAGGAAGCCCCAATTAATACCTCCGGAGCATATAGTCTAAACCAGACGTGGGCAAACTACGGCCTGCAGGCCACATCTGGCCCACAGGACCGTCCTGCCCGGCCCCTGAGCTCCCAGCTGGGAAGTGTAGTCCCCTGCCCCTCCCCCGCTGTTCCCCCTCCTCCACAGCCACACTGCCGCGCGGGCAGCACTCTGGCCCACCGCTCCCGCTGGGCAGTGTGGGGAGCACAGCTGGCTCTGGCCGGGTATCGCAGCTGCGAGCTCCTGCTGCTGGTAAGGGGGCGGGGAGCGGGGGAGTTGGGTAAGGGAGTGAGGGATCCTGGGGGGCAGTCAGGGAGGAGGGGGCAGTTGGATGGGGCGGAAGTTCTGGGGGGGCGGTCAGGGGATGGGGGAACAGGGAGGGTTGGGAGTGGGAGTCCCGGGG